>NC_134586.1:115343613-115596155 GCF_037038515.1 Microtus pennsylvanicus
GGTTCCCCACACGAGACGCGCCTTCCCGGAGGACGACGACGACGGGGCCGGAAGAGTCCCCAGACGCACCTCGGCTGGCGGACCCACCGCCATGCCGCAGACGACGGACGTCCGCTAAGCCTCCTTTTCCCTCGCGAGGTTCCCGAAACGCGCAGAGCCTGCCTCTCGCACCCTCTCGCACGGACCCACCGCCGAGACAGACGCGCCCACCGATGCCGAAGGAAGGCCCTCCGGCGGCGACGGGCCCCGACGCGTCCGGCGACGCGCCGGGAGACGACCGACCGCCGTTCTCTCCAAAGGCCACACCCGAGAGAGAGGTCACGACCCCGCAAAGCCAGAACCGGATGACCCCGAGGAGGGATGGGTCAACCGCTGCTCCCCAACCGTGGGAACGCTGCCGGGGAGGGGGAGCGAGGCGACCTCCACACGGCACACAACACGAGCGATGCACGCACGCGACGCGCCCCCTTCTTTCCCCACCACGGGTAACACGTCCCAGGCTCCGACACGGCATGCCAGCCGAATCCACGACACGCTCGTTTGCCCTGCGTGGTTCCTCCCCGGACTCGGAGCGAGGAGGCGCGGGCCGAGCACAAACGCTCGGGTTTTCCCCCCCCAAAGACGGGACACGGCGAGGGGCACCCGGCCGAAGCTACGCGCATTGGGCGGTCGGGGCGTGCCAGGGCGACCCCAAGCACGCCCTCTCTTCATTGGATCGCTAGAGAAGGCACTTTTTCTCACTGAGGGCGGGCGGGACGGACCCGGCCCGACGAGCCTCCGGTCGCGGCAGCGCAAGAGCAGGGGAAGCGACACACACACCGCTCGATGATCTCGAGCGCGGCGAGGCGGGGGGGTCTGCGGTATCGGTAAGGCTTTTTCTTCCTTTCCGGGGCGTACTCTTGAGCGTTCGCGGACAGGGGGGACCGGACCGAGAGAAAAAGCATACTACACAAGAGGTCCCCCGAGAGCCAGGCCTGCCTCTGCGGCAACACCCACCGGGTCTGCACCAGGCGGGGAGGCATTCTCAGTCCATCACCGACGGACCACCTTTAACGGTGAGAAGAAAATTAAAAAGGCCGGCCGCGACCGCTCAACACCACCCAACGGCTCACCGCCTACGGGAGAAGGCAGCGCGTGGTGGGCCGCTCGCCCCGACCCCCTTTTTTCTTGATCCTCGGGATCACACACCTCGCAGAGGAACACCGCTAATGGCCGTACCGCACACAGGAGGCATACACGTCAGAGAACCGGGAAACGCCGCCGCCGCTCAGAACCGGGCACCTCTGAAGATCGGCCTGGAACGCTCCAGGAGCACCACGAGGATCGCAAGCAAGGCGCGTGCACACGAGCCCGGTCGGGAGGGGCACGTAACGCGGCAATCAGCCGACCCTCCCCCGGCTCGGAGGGAGGAGGGCCAAACAGACCCACACACGGTGGGCATAGCGAAACGCGCGATGGGGAACAAAGCCCCCCGGCGCGCCTCACAGGAACCCCCACGAACCACAGCGAGGAGTGCGGGGGGGCTTTCACAGGCCTCGGGCCGGATAACCGCACCCCTGCCTTCCACACACCACCGGTAAAGGTGGGGAGGAGAGACGAGGGGCCCGCTGGCAGAACGAGAAGAGCGGCCGCCATTCGCCATGAATGTCCGTCCCTCGCCTGGCGCGGCTTAGGCCTCCGGCCCGAATGAACACAGGGCAAGCGCACCACATCGATCAACAAAGCAGAACCGGGAAGAATCGAGCGAGAGATCACCACCGACCGAACACATGCCACAGGAAAAAAAAAAAAAAAGAAAACCCTTCACACCTCCACACCAAAAAAAAGAGCGGTGGGGGGGTCAATGGGAGGAGTGCACTCGGGAGGCACATAACATGAGGCAGCAGAAGGGCCGGGCCACCCTCAACCCAAAAAGGACTCATGGAGAATCGGGAGCTCCACAAGCTGGGAGGGGGGGTAAAAAAAAAAAAACCCGGTGCGCTCGGGAGGCACACGGGAGCAGAGGACCATGGAGGAGACTCGGGAGCTCCACAACCTGGTCCTCGCCCGCGCAAAAAAAAAAAAAAAAAACAAAAAACAAAAAAAAAAACCAAAAAAAAAAACACCGGGATGGCAAGGGAGAAGCATCGAGAGACGGGTCCCACCATCCAAACAGAACGGGTGACAGACCACGAAGCGGGGACGCCTGACACGCTTCACCACGGGCAAAAGCAAGGCAAGGAAGCCGGTCATCTCAAAAAGCCTCACGGGAAAGCACAGCAGCGAGACACGGGCTGGGCTAGACGGGGAAAAATAACACCCAGTGAGGCTCGGAAGAGACCGCCACCTAGCGTCCTTTAATGTCACCCAATTAAAGGACAGCGTGTCAGCACCTATCTGCAGGTACAATAAGGACAGATAGCAATTATTAGAAGAATGGCAACAGGTACGGGGAGTCATTCACAGACCACACAGAGCTCCTGAAAGTGAGGCTGGGTGAAATGTCCCAAAAATGTCCCCATAAACAAGAGAACTGACCCTCAAAGGAACAACTGGTCGACCTCATAACCATGAAAGGACCGAGAGAGCGAGGTGGACATGCCAGAAAGCCGGGCGCCCAGCCTCCTCCCAGCCGAGGACCCTGCGACCAGCCGCTAGGGATGGAGAAGGGCAAGAAGAAAAACTTGGGGGGGGGGGAATCTCGAGTCCAAGAAACTGGGGACCAGTGAACAGGGGAGCCGGGACCACCACCTCCTCTCGGCCTCGAGAACACGAGGCCCGCCGCTGGGCTCTCGCAAGACCGAGGGCAGGAGAAAGGGGCGGGGGAGAGCTCCGAGACACCAACGAGTCCGGACCAGGGAGGCGAGAAAGACGGGACCACGGCCTCCTCTTGGCCTCAGCATGGCAAGGCCCACCGCTGAGGACCGAGGGTTCCTGGCAAGAGGAAGAAAATTAATAAAAAAGCTCCGAGAGTCTGGACCAGGGAGGCGAGGAAGCCGGGACCACGGCCTCCTCTCGGCCTCAAGATGACGAAGTCCGGCACTGAGGACCGATGGTTCTGGCAAGAGTAAGGAAAGAAAAATAAAAAAAAGGTCCGAGACCCCAACGAGTCCGTGACGGGGCAGCGGGGAAGCCGGGATCAACCATCGCCTCCTCTCGGCCTCGGGTCGCCGGGTCCCAGGGGTAAAAGCAACTTTTAAAGCCGAGGTTATTTCACCGATCCTGGGCCCGGGTGGACCCGACACCTAGCGGGGGTACGCGAACGACTGAAGCCTTCTGGTCGACCCGCTCAAGTCTCCCAGCACCCTCTCCAGCTGGTCCCGTCACTGGGTTCCATCCCCAACGCACACACCCATGGGTGACTCTTCCGGCACAACCTCCTACACAGAGACCGTCCCCAAGCACGACACCAACTCCGGGACACACCCGCCTGCCGGGCCGGGACTCTCGTCACTCTTTCCGCCTCACAAAAGCCATTTCGCCCCGTCCTCGTCAACGACCAAGGACCAGGAGCGTTGCAGAAAAAGGCCACCGCTAGGGGGCGCCCGACAACCGACCGCCATAGATCGCTCGCTCGCTCGCTCGTTCGGCCGCGACCGCGGCGGTGGCGTCTTCACCTTCTCTGGCGTGACAGCGTCCTTCCACGCTCACGCCCGGAGGTGGCACGGGCCCACAACAGGACAGGGAACTCCCCTTTCGGTTCCCCCACCCCTCCCCATCCCACCCCCGAACACGGTGAACGGCGGGCCGGGCTGGACATTCGGGGCTACGAAAACGAAAGTACGACCGAGATCACAGGCAGCTAGGAAAGCAGGCGAATCGATCGCTCGATCGCTCGCTCGCTCGCTCGCTCGCTCGCTCACGGGGAAACAAAGAGCGTGTCTGACAGATCGGTGACAGGACTAGATGGGCCAGGGGCTTCTGCAACCATTAGGGCATGGTGAGAGGGAGGGACCGAGGGGGACCGAGGGAGGAAGGGAGGGAGGGAGGCGGCAACGGCAGTTCCCTGCCATCTAAGGTCTCCTTTCACCATGGCCACTGCTTGCTTGCTTGCTTGTGGTTCTTTTTCTTCACCCCACTCCCCATGCCCTCAGCCCACACTTCTCAGACTAAATACCGAGTCAGAGAAAATTAAAACAGACGTGGAATAGTTTTTTAAAAAAAAAACAATAATAATAATGAAATAAAAATAGTGTTTCAAAAATCCCACTCGGATTTCATTTCCGGGAATAATATCGTCATATTGATGTGTTGTGAACATTTTCACTTAGAACAGAAAAAATAAACAGGTCACTTTAGTCATTTCTTGGAGAGGGTCTGTTTCCCCACCACGATGGTTCGCACTTGCTGAGTTGCTGAAGATGATCTCCTGATCCTCGTGTTTTCAGTTTCTGAGTGCTGCTGACATGACAGACATGGGCCCTCACACTCGAGTTTATGAGACACTACTGAGAGCATGGAGCCCATAGGACAAGGCTTTGGCTTTCCCTTCCCCTCCCACATGAGCCAGATAAATAAATAAATAAATAAATAAATGCCCAGCAGCAGAAGCATGAAAGCAGCTTCTCAGACCCTTTAGAGCTCCTGAGTTACAGTCATGGCAGAGGATATGACTAGGCCAGGGCTCCCTTCACAACCACCATCCAGGCCTGCCTGTCTGCCTGCCTGCCTGCCTTTTTTAAATGCCAGTTTACTAAAATTTTAGTTATTTTTAATTGCGTTGGGAGGCTAGAAATTTTTGGGTTTTCGTGAGTGGGCAGACATATGAAAGGAAGGAAAGAAGGAAGGAAGGAAGGAAGGAAGGAAGGAAGGAAGGAAGGAAGGAGAGAAGGATCAGAGCAGTGAATATACAGGTGCACAGTCCTTACACCAATGTTGACTGCAGATAGAAAAATAAGAGGAAGAAAAAAAAATAGAACGTCACCAAAAGGACAGCCTGGTCTATAAAAATGAGTTCAGGGACAGCCAGGGCTATTCCATGAAATTGGCTGAGTTCAAATCAGCAATTTCCCAACTCCAACAAGAATGTTGACAGGAAAGGCAACAGCTGTACACGTCAAGGAAGGCCAGTGGAGTTGTAGGCACACCCTTTGAAACTTCTCTGTTGCAAGGTCACAGAGTTAGGAAAGGAAAATAACGTGTCACTGAAGTCATTCCTAGGCTAGGGCTCCCTTCACAACCATTTGAAAGGATCACAGCACTGAATATACAGACGCACGGTAATTACACCAACGTTGACTGGAAAAACACCTAAACTAACAGAGACACACACATACACAATCCATAGCATTTGCTGCCTAGCAGATCAAATGAATTCCAGTGTCAGTAGGCACACCCTTCACACCCCTTGAAACTTCTCTGTTGCAAGGTCACAGAGTTAGGAAAGGATCTTGATCTTGAACTTTCCTTAATAGTAAGTCTGTGTGTGTATCACACTCAAGCCAAGTGCCCCTCAGAGCTCATGCATGGAAGACAAAACAGAGCTCTAGAATAAGAGAGACGGGGGGGGGGGATTCACTCAAGAAAATGAAAGCAAAACCCTACACAAACCCTGGCACACAGTAAAATCAGTCCTATGAGGAAATTTGTAGCTCTGATTGCCTACTTTTTCAAAAGACTTCTAACCGGGTAATGGTGGGACACGCCTTTAATTCCAGCACTCGTTCTGGTCTCCCCAAGAGCTAGTTCCAGGACTGACTCAATTAGAGAGAACTAGAGAGAAACCCTGTCACAAAACAAACAAAAAAGGAATAAATACTTTATGGAAGAATAGATGGACAGATAGACAGACAGACCCACACCCCATCTTCTGTCTTCTGAAGGTACCAGGCTCTCTCACAGGGGTCAGGCAGAAACGCAGGCAGTGTATGTGTGTGATATCAAGCAAGCCTATATGTGATATATAGGGTATGATAGGATAATGTCAGTATTAAATTGGGGTAGGTCTCAGGAGCACAAGAACCCAAATCTGTGCTGTACTCCCTGTCACCAGAAGAGGGCACTAGATCCCCACCATGTGGTTTCTGGACATTCCAGAAATTCCATCTCTCCAGTTCTCATTCTTTCATTGTTCCTCCTGCATGCCTGCATCTAGTGAGAGAGTGGGCACCGTTCCTCCCTGCTTCTGTGTGTCTGTGTCTGTCACGTCCTGGATAGCCAGAGTGCCCGCCACATACGCCTGAGATAGATGTGGCCGGCAGCCCTGGGGCTGGGGGAAAGGGAGAGAGTGGGTTCCCTGGAGAGCCTTGGGCAGAGGCTCTATGGATTCCCTGCAGGAGGCCTCACCGCCTCTGAGGAGCCCATGGGGGAGGGGGAAAGGGAAGGTCAACCATACAGTCCTGCCTGGCTTTTGCTTTGCTTTGCTTTGCTTTGCTTTGTTTTTGTTTTGTTTTGTTTTCAGGTACAGCTGTGACCAGGTCTGAATCCAGGACAGACTCCAAAGCTAGAGAGAAATCCTGTCTCAGAAAAAATAAATAAATAAATTGATGGATAGCTAGATAGCCAGACAGAGAGATGATAAAAACACCTCCAAGATCAGGGAGACCAAGGCAGGCAGATCACTGTGAGTTTAAGGCTCCCTTGTTCTGCAGATTGAGATTCAAGGCCAGGCAAAGTGACACAGAGAAACCCCGTTTTCAAAAAAAAAAAAAAAAGGTGAGGGCTGGAGAGAGATGGCTCTGTGGTTAAGAGTTCTGACTGCTCTTCCAGAGGACCCAGGTTCAATTCCTTACCACCCACATGGCAGTCAACAGCTGTCGGTAACTCCAAGATCGGACACCCTCACATAGACATACATGCAGGCAAAACACCAATGCCAATAAAATGAAAATAAATAAATTATTAGGAAAATAAATATATAGAAAAGGTGTTTAGTGCATGCCTTTAATCTCAGCACTAGGAGGCAGAGGCAGATGACTCTCTGTGAGTCTGAGGCCAGTCTTGTCTACAAAGTGAGTCCCAGGGCATACAAGGGTACACAACGAAACCTTATGTTGAACAACCACAAATAAGCAAACAAATAGAGAGATAATAACAATAAAAATATTTGAGAGTTCAAATAATTGACTTCATCCACAATAAAAGAATATAAAAATAAAAATATCAAATGCACTTGAACACATTGGCACAGGAGAACGCTTGCTAAATAGAACCCCAGTAGCACAGACACTGAGAGAAACAATTAATAAGTGAGACCTCATGAAACTGAAAAGCTTCTGTAAAGCGAAGAACATGGCCAACAAGACAAAACGACGGCCTTACAGAATGGGAAAAGATCTTCACTAATCTCCAAAATACACAAAGAACTCGAGAAATTGGTCATCCAAAGAACAAATAATCCAATTTTAAAAAATGGAGTACAGACCTAAACAGAGAACTCTCAACAGAGGGATCTAAAATGGTTGAAAGACACTTAAATGTTGGGTCGGGGGGGGGGGGGTCGTGCAAAGATGAGAACACCACCAAGTCTAATAAACCAAAAACAAACTTAAAAATACAAACACACTGCGAGTCACAGAAGCTTATCAGCTAGCTGAGACCACAGGCAGAGTTTGGGCTTCTGACACTGATAAAATGAGTTCCAGTTTAAAAACCACATAAAATCGAATAAACTTGAAAGACACGGAACCAGAAAGAAGAGAAATCGGGAAGTTACCCTTGAAAGCATTGGCACAGGAAACTACTTCCAGACACTCTGAGAATTTTGCACACAGGCAGGCAAAAATACGAATAAACAAATTAATGATCAAATTAGGTCATCAGGCAGCCACCTCACCTGCCTCAGAAATTTTATGATGAGCTATTACAGCAATCAGTATACGCATGTCTTACCTGAATCATTGCCCTGGAAGTCATCTTTGGTGATTGGCACATGCTCCCTGAGAGAACACACACTCCTTCCAGGAGCCTTGAGTTGATAGTAAAGTGCTGGGTAGAATCCGGTGTTGGTGAACTTACTGGTCAAATGTTAAGTACTTTGATAACATCTGTTGATAAGATTTTAAGGCAAAGCAAATCTCACTGTGATTGCTTAGTCACACAGGTGGGAGGGGTTTTCAGGACTTTACTCACATTCCTTTAAAAATATTTCCTGGGATGGGTGTGGTAGCTATGCTTTAATCCAGACACTGAGGAGGCCAAGGAAGGGAGATCTTTGATTTGAAATTCGGCCTGGTGAGTCATAGAATGCTGGGGATAAAGCGTTCTGGATCCCCTGTGTTTCCTAGCACTTGGGAAGCAGAAGCTGGTGGCATTTGAGGCCAGCATGGTTTACAGAGCTAGTTTCAATACAGCTGTTCCCCAGAGAAACACTGTCTCAAGGGATAAAAATGCTTCTGGGCTGGGCTTGGTGATCTATAAACAGAAACTTAAAAAAACAAACAAACAAGCAAAGCTAGTGGTGGTTGCTCACGCCTTTTATCCGTGCACTTTGGAGGAGCAAGTGAGTTCAAGCCCAGCTTGGGCAAGCATGTGGTTCACCTACTGAAAAAAAAAAAAGGCAAAACATTTATAGATAGAAAATAATAAAGTGATGGTGGAGGGAGAAAGCACATAAGGTACATATCCAAGCTTCAACCAAGTTATTAGAAGCATTATGGGCAGAAAACCCAGAATTTCTATTTACTCAACTAGTGCCACAAAATTGTCAGAGCATGCAGCCAATCAGAATTATCGGCAATAGCCTAATTTACATGGAAAGAATTGCTTGATGGGAAATGGTAGGCAAAGGTGCTCACCATAACCGTAAAAGAACTCCTTTTGCATGGATACTCAAAGACCAGCGAGTCTCAATATACAGCTAGGTTTTTTTTAATCTTTTTTTTGTTTTGTCTTGTTTTTGTGTTTTGTATCTGTCTTTGGAGCTTGTTCTGTAACTAGCTTCACATAGGCCAAGTTGGTCTCAGAGACAGAAATCTGCCTGCCTCTGCCTTCTGAGTGCTGGGATTAAAGGTGTCTGCCACCATCACCTAGTGTCCTTTTTTTGAGTTTTACATTAGAGTAAAGTGTACCTTCATTTACACTTTGAATTTAAATGTTAAGTTTTCAAATCTACTTTTAATGATATCTAACTTATACTTTATAACTTTATAAATCTAAACAAAGTAAATGGAGACTTTCTATCCTGATATTTTCTTTTTAATGAACTTTATAGTTTCATGTACATTGGTGTTTAGCCTGCATGTATAATAAGACAGTGACAGATGTTGGATTCCCCTGGACTGGACTTAAAGACAATTGTGAGCTGCCATGTAAGTACTGGGAGATAAACCCGGGTCCTATTGAAAAGCAGTAAATTCTCTTAATTGTGGAGCCATCTCTCCAGCCCTAACTGGGTGTTTGTTTTGGTTTTGGTTGTGGTTTTGCTTAGTAATAGTATGGGATTAGCTACTTTGGCTTCCAAAAAAATCGTATTTTTTTAAATATTTATTTATTTATTTATTTATTTATTTATTTATTTATTTATTTATTATGTATACAGCATTCCTTCCATGTGTGCCCACAAGCCAGAAGGGGGTGCCAGGTCTCATTATAGATGGCTGTCAGCCACCATGTGGTTGCTGGGAATTGAACTCAGGACCTCTGGAAGAGCAGTCAGTGCTCTTAACCACTGAGCCATCTCTCCAGCCCCCTCGTATTTTTTTTTTAAACTGTGCTATGGTGTTTTCCCAGGGGTGTCTGGTCCCCTGGAAATGGAATTATAAACAACTGTGAACTGCCTTTTGGGTGCTAGGAATTGAGACCAGGTTCTTAGGAGGAGTGGTCAAGTGTCCTTGAGCCCTGAGCCGTCCTGCAGCCCTAGTTACATTTTTTTTGAGACAGGATTGGTCTGTGTAACAGTCCTGGCTGTTCAGAAACTCACTTTGTAGACCAAGCTTCCTTGAACTCACAGAGAACCACCTGCTTGTCCCGAGTATTGGGATTTAAGGCATGTGCCTGACCTACCTATATTTTTATCTTAATGTTTCAGTCCCTTTTGTTCTTTTTTTAAAAGATTTATTTATTTCTTGTGTATACAGTGTTCTGTCTGTATGCTTGCTGGCCAGAAGGGGGCACCAGATCTCATTTACAGATGGCTGTGAGCCACCATGAGGTTGCTGGGAATTGAACTCAGGACCTCTGCAAGAGCAGTCAGTCCTCTTAACCTCTGAGCCATCTCTACAGCCCCTTTTGTTTTTATCTTCCTGGTTGCTCGGATTTCTGAGTTTGTCATAACCATTCTCTTAGCATGATAAAGTTTGATTTCTCACTCTGCAGGCATAAGGGACACACAGTATAATATATGCAACGACATGTTCATCTTGGGTGTCAATTACTGAAAAAATTTTTTTGGAACAGATTTCTTTCATATGTATTTAGCCTAGAGCTATTTATGTAGACCAGGATGTCCTACTTCCCGATACCTGCCTGCCTCTATCCTCCTCCTCGAGTTCTCCAACTAACAGTGCGCAACACCACGGCAGCCGGGTTCTCTTCGGTGTCCTACAATCACAAACAATCATGATCCTATTTATTCAGTGTAACATATACCATTGATTGTGGGCACCACCACGGCAGCCGGGTTCTCTTCGGTGTCCTACAATCACACACAACCATGATCCTATTTATTCAGTATAACATACACCATTGATTGTGGGCACCATCACGGCAGCCGGTGTGTCTTCGGTGTCCTACAATCATACACAGTCATGATCCTATTTATTCAGTATAACATATACCATTGATTGTGGGATTCAGGATAATGACTACAATTCTAACACAACTTTTCGTTGGGTATTTGGAGAACAGTGTCACATCGGACTAGACAGAAGTCCCTGGCCTGAGCTGTCTAATGATATTCAGCCACCTGGTTTCCTTAGAATTTTCAAAGATCTGAAAGACCTTTGGATTTTTGCCAGGTAGAGGGGTGAGCATGAGCCTCAATGGAGAACAAATGTGCCTTTATTTTAGGGTTAAGGTTGGGTTTCTTTTTGGGAGAGGAAACTTGCTTTCTTGTGGGCCAAGGCAAATGTGGGAGAAGACACTGCTCAGGTGCACCAAATTTTTCATACCACAGGTGGTATGTTACACAATACCTGGTATGAACATCATTTTCAACAGGACAAGCACATAACAACCTTTGGCCAGAAGAGGGCGCCAGATCTCATTAATGGTGCTTGTGAGCCACCATGTAGGTGCTGGACTATAATTCAGGACCTTTGGAAGAGCAGTCAGTGCTCTTAAACTCTGAGCCATCTCTCCAGCCTGTTTCCTAATTTTCTAAGAAATTGCCATAATGATGGGTGGTGGTGCAGACCTTTAATCCCAACCCTGGGGAGCAGAGGCAGGCGGATCTCTGTGATTTCAGGGCCAGCCTGGTCTACAAGAGCTAGTTCCAGGACAGGCTTCAAAGCTACAGAGAAACCCTGTCTCAAAAAACAAAAAAACAAAAGCAAACAAATAAAAATTGCCATACTGATATCCAAAGCAGCTGTACCAGCTTGCACTCTGGCAATGGAGGACTTTTCCCATTAACACACATCTCCTCAGGCATGAGGTGTCATCCATGTTTTTAATTTTGGCAATTCTCAGACTGGTTTGATTTGCATTTCTCTGATGACTAAGGATGTTGAACATTTCCTTAAGTGTCTTTCAGCCATTTTAGATTCATCTGTTGAGAGTTCTCTGTTTAGGTCTGCACCCACTTTTTATTGGATTATTTGTTCTTTTGGTAACCAATTTCTTGAGTTCTTTGTATATATCCCAATTAATCTATCCATGAGTCAAATATATATGTTTCTTTATACAAAGTATGATTTATAGTTTAAAGGAACAAGCAAAGTATACACTTTTTCGATTATGGACTTTTAATGTTTCTAATAAGATAAAAAATAAATTTTTAATGATAATTTTTGTTATCACAGATATTATCAAAATGGACAATATTAACTTGTAAATTTCTTAAATATAGACTGTATAGTCTTCCACTAGAAAATGCTGCCCCTCATACTTTTCTTGCGTTTCTCAGGCCAGGATTATGTACAATGTCCCTTAGAGCATCAAGAAATGTTGGCTGATGTCATTAACACATGGGCACATGCACATTGCATGTATACACACAATGAGGGAAGAATAACAAACACTATCAATGCTCAAGAAATGGACAACAGGACTGGAGAGATGGCTCAGTAGTTAAGAGCATTGCCTACTCTTCCAAAGGTCCTGAGTTCCATTCCCAGCAACCACATGGTGGCTTACAACCATCTATAATGAGATTTGGTGCTCTCTTCTGGCAAGCAGGTATATATGCAGGCAGAACACTGCATACATAATAAATAAATAAATCTAAAAAAAGAAATGGACAACATATGGAGCGTTTTTCAAACTTATTTTATTCAACATCATCTCATGAAAATAGTTTTTCAGAAAACATGCATTTTTAAATTTTTGCCTTAAATTATACACTGTTCCTGAACTTCCATCAAACATCCCAGACTCTTTCGGTATATGGATTACAGGGACTGAGGCGAAGCTTTCACCCAAGCATCCCAGACTCACACCAGTTCGTATCTAGCTGCTTCCTGTAGGCATGGGTGATGTGCGGGAGGGGAGGGCTGGGAGTTGGTCGACAATGGGACACGTGGCTGGAGAGATATACACTTAACTGCCATTTTGGAGACCTCAGGCATTTGTTTCTTGAGGGAAATGAGAAGGCAGGTTGCTAGGAGAAAAAATAGATTGTTATCATCTGTTTTTGTTGTACTAACAAAGATGTGTGTGCCAGGAAGAAGAGCAGATAGGCGCTTCATTGTGGCATCTTGGAGAACTGGAGGGTGGTAAGAACCAACTGAGGGACAGACCGAGTATTCTGAATATGTGCCCACTTGAGCGTGGAGAAATGGCAGTAGCACGGTGTCATAGAAGCTTGGCAGCCGAAGTGTTGACCCCTCACTGTGTGAGGCGCTGTTCATTGAGGTTCGAGAGACCTAGGAACTAAATGTTCGAGGGGAAGAGAGGTGCTGTGGCAAGCCTCCAACATGCCACCACTTTTGCGAGGACCACATGTGGTCTCTTATTGACCTGGTGACCTTAGGCCAGTCCCAGGAGGGGACTTATTGCCTCTCCCTACCTCTTAAGTCAGTCTTCATTTTCTTTAAATTTCTTTTATTTATGTATTTTTTAATATTTATTTATTATGTATACAATAGTCTGTATGTCTGCAGGCCAGAAGAGGGCACCAGACCTCATTACAGATGGTTGTGAGCCACCATGTGGTTGCCAGGAATTGAACTCAACTCAGGACCTTTGGAAGAGCAGGCAATGCTCTTAACCATTAGCCATCTCTCCAGCCCTTGTATTTTTTTTAGTTATGAGTGCATGCCAGAATAGAGCATCAGATCTCATTATAGATGGTTGTGAAACACCATGTGATTGCTGGGAATTGAACTCAGGACCTCTGTAAGGTCAGTCAGTGCTCTTATCTGCTGAGCCAGCTAATCTCTCCAGCCCCCAACAATCATTTTCTTTTTTTTAGATTTATTTATTTATTATGTATACAACATTCTGCCTCGATGTATGCCCACACACCAGAGGAGGGCGCCAGATCTCAGTACAGATGGTTGTGAGCCACCATGTGGTTGCTGGGAATTGAACTCAGGACCTCTGGAAGAGCAGTCAGTGCTCTTAACCTCTGAGTCATCTCTCCAGCCCCAATAATCATTTTCTTGCTTCTCACTTTTTCTATTAAGCAAGACCTGCAATTAAATACAATAATAATATTCATTGTATTATTTCGATGAGAACAGGTCCCCATTGGCTCAGATATTTCAATGATTGGTCTTCAGATGGTGAACCGGTTTGGGAAGAATGAGAAGGTGTGGTCTTGTTAAGAGGAAGTGTGTCACTAGGGGGTAGGCTTTGAAATTTTAAACTCCCATACCATTTCTAGTTAGCTCACACTCTGTCTCTGCTTTAAGCTTGTGTCTGAAGATGTAAGATCTTAGTTACTGCTTTAACATCATACACTAGTCATAGACTCTAACCCTCTGGAACCGTGAGCCCTAAATTATAAACGTTTCTTATTTATGTTGCCTTGGTCATGATGTTTTGTTATGGCAATAGAAAAGTAAATAAAACATTCATATTTTATAACAGAAATTTTTTTTAATAGAAAATGTTTTATATCTTAGTAGGTAAAATTTTCCGAAAAGTAAAGTTGACCCGAGGAGCCAGGACCTTCTTGCGGATGGGGAGACTGTGGTACCACTGGGAATTAGCGGGGTGGTTCATCATCAGTAGGCTTCCATGGGACAGCTGCAGCTTGACTACCTTCACTGTCTGCTGGGGTCTCTTCCCTCGAGAGTCATTGTGCTGGAAGAGGAAGTCTCTGCAGGCCCCAAAGGAGACAAATGCGATGGGACTCCCAGGAGCCAGTTCTCCCTGTGTAGGTTGCCTGCTTCCTGGGAATGCTGTTCCATTTTCCAAATACTTGGACCTTGGCCAGTGCATCAGTAAAATACTCCATTTCTTGCTCCAACTCTCGGAAGATTTTGTCTGTCTCTGCTTTGTCGAACAGGATGGTGTAATCATCAGAAATATTCATTTTTATAACTGAGACTTTCATTACACTAATAAATCAACATCCTTATTTACTTAATAAAATTGCTTTGTCACCACTACTTTTCCCATTTAATTGTCATGATTTTACTTCTCACTTCAGAATCTTTGAAATAGCATGTTTACTTAACAGATAATAATAACATTTTATTGATTGGTAAGTTTGTTTTAAAGTAACTCTGATAGAGAATATTTAAAAGTCATATTGTAATTATTCAGCCATGGTGCAAATTGAAAAATCACCTTTTGGAGTGGGGTGGTAGTGACACACACCTTTAATCCCAGCACTCAGGAGGCAGAGGCAGGCAGATCTCTGAGTTTAAGACCAGCCTGGTCTACAAGAGCTAGTTCCAGGACAGGCTCCAAAGCTACATAGAAACCGTGTCTCAAAAAACCAACGAGGAAAAAAAAGAAGGATAAAAGAACAAAGCAAAAAAGAAAAGTGTCTAAATGGTCTGGATTGTCTATCATATAATTGATCCTGGGCAGTGAAGTTAGCTAAAGATTACTATTTATTATATTCTAGGAAAATAAACTTGGTTCAGGAAAATGATCATTTACGTTCTTGTGGTATACTTAAAATTAATGTGAACTAACTTGGGTACAACTTAATCCCTTATGAAAGGTGACTACATTTTGTAGTTAGTAATTATGTTGAAGCATTCACTCAAAATAAATACTATAAAATATATAAATTATGTTTCTTGAAGTATTAGTAGTATCAGAATCATGAAAACAATCATAATATTTATGTATTGCTATTCTTATTTTGGAAGAATGGAATAGTAATTTCATTATTAGAAATATTGTATATAAAAATGGATAGCATTTCCAACAATAATTTTAATTGTTTCTATTACTTTAAAACTTTATTTTTATGTGCATGGGTGTTGTGCCTGCATGTATATCTGTGCATCACATGAATTTTGGGTGCACATGGAAGTAGAAGAAAGAATCAGACCTCCAGGACCTGAATGTACATACGGAGAGCCCATATAACATAGAACAATAAGATCATTAAGAATGACAACAGCTGACTGATTATTTCAAAATAACAGAGAGGATTGATGGTGCTATGACAACATAGAAATGGCAAATGTATGAGGCGAGAGATATCACAACCACTCACACTTAATCACCCATGAGGGACACATGCATGCCATATTGGACCACATGATAAATACAACCATATATTATTTAACTATAAAAATGTATAAGCAGAATTTAAAACTATACTTTATCATTAATAGAGATAAATGTGCTGAGCAGATACAGATCCATATGCTAAAACTACAGATATTACTGAGAAACCCAAATGCACCATATGTAAGTAGTCATATGTTTTGTTCTAAGGTCAAAAGATTATTTAAATATTACTCTCAACATTCAAATGCCCTAAAGTCTCTTAAGACAATTTTTAAAATATGTCTTGTTTAAATTTATTGATTTGTTTATTTATGTATAGGTGCATGTATGTCATGAGGCATGTGTGCAGGTCTGAAGACAATTTGTGGGAGTTCGTCCTCTCCTTCCATCTCTAAGTTTTAGGAATCAAGCTTGGAGGTAAGTGCCTTCACCTGCTGCCTTAGTTTCTTTTCTATTGCTGTGACAAAGCACTGGCACCAATGAAACTCACAAAAAGAAACCATTTAATTCTGGGCTCATGATTCCATGACCATCATGGTGGAGAGCATGGCAGCAGGAAGGCACATGGAGGATCAGTAACTGAAAGCTTGTACCAACTTGGTTCACAAGCAAGAGCCAGAGAGAAGTAACTGAGAATTGACAAGGGACAGATTAAACACTGAAATGTATGCGTCTAAATGCACCATTCTCAGACCACTGCACTTGAAGGCCCGAAGACTCCAGACTGAAAATATCTTTATACAGTTCCCGTGGAGGCCTGGGAATACAGTTTATTGGGAGAGCACTTACCTACCATTTTTTAAAGATTTATTTATTTATTATGTATACAGTGTTTTGTCTGCATGTATACCTGCAGGCCAGAAGAGGGCACCATATCTCATTACAGATGGTTTTGAGCCACCATGTGGTTGCTGGGGATTGAACTCTTGACCTCTGGAAGAGCAGTCAGTGCTCTCAACTGCTGAGCAATCTCTCCAGCCCCTTATCTATCATTTACAAAGCCTACGTTTAGTACCAAGCACTGCAAAACAAAGTCAGAGAAAGGCAAAGCCAGTCAAACTTCTACTCCCCTGTTCTAGTTGAGCTTTGAAAAGCCCTGGTTTGTCACCCACCTCTGTTATCTGTTGAGTAAACTTATATTGATTTACACACAGACTCCTTGTGCATTTTGCCTCCTTCTCGTGCTCTCCAGCAACATCGTTACTCCTATAAGCAACACTATCATCTGCTTATTTTCACAGGGACCAGCACACCCTTCACAAAGTCACCAGTCTGGAGGAGGTAGTCACACCTCCAAATCCTTGGTTGTCTAAATTGCTCCTCTACAACCAGGAACAGCTGTTCCACAAGATTTAGACAATAGGCAAAATTATTTTTATCTCTAAACCAATGTGATATATCTCTAGTTCTTCTCGTCTCAGGTCTCTGGAAAACCTGACTAAAGCAATAGGGGTTTAAAAAGAATAGTCATAAACTAAGTAGGAAAAATATCAACCACCAGGATTATTTAGGCATGAAGTAATGACATCAAAGGGATGAAATATCTACTGAGCTAGTGTTCAATATTGCTAGCTCATTTAGTATTTTCTCTTTCATGAAACAGGTGTTTTAAAGAAGGACCACAGATTCCATTCTGAATGTATCCAATTTTGAATTTACCAACTTTTCAAAAATCCAAACACTGATCAACCCAGCAAAGCTCCCCTCTGGACACCAGACACTGCCTGCTAAAAAAATCACAAGCGTTCATGAGCACAAGGAACAACACTGCTCTTCAAGAAACAGACAAGGGAGCAGCTACCTGGTGACCTTGGAAACAATTATCTCTTTGATCAGAGGCCAACCCAGGGTGATGTCCATGGATGCTTGCTTAGGGGAAAGTCTCTGATATCATCCGGGTGTCTGGCCAGCCCATGGGTTTGTATTCAGAGTGCAGCCTGGCTCTATCTGTGCTTCAGGAAAAAAGGCACAGAAGGGGACATGATGCCCCAAAGAAAAGGCCAGCAAAGGTGCTGGGGAACAGACTTCTGGTTATTGCCTCTTAAAATAAAATGTATAGATTCTGTCTGTCTAGGATGGAAACAGCAGTGGGCCAGGCAGTGCTTATGCTAGAGGAAGAGATTGGCAGTGTCTAAGAACAAGTGTCAATAGGCGAGTGAGATAGACAAAAGACCTACGGCTCACACTGAGAGTTCTGGCTGGAAGTTTCAGGTGCCCTTTGGCTTTGTGACAAAATCCTGTGTGGTCAGTCTGTGAGGAGCCAGTGACAACATAATTCCTGTAGCCTCAAATAGAATTGTGTCTTCCCAAATCAAACACATTAAGAAAAAAATCTCTCACAACTGTACCCAGTCATTTGTGTTTTGGTTATTTCCTTTGCAGTCAGGTTAACAACCAAGGACAGCCACTAGAGGGCGCACTAGTAATAAAAATGAGCAATGTCGGCACTACTTTTGAGCTCAAAGGGCTTGATTTCCCTGGTATCCCACCCAAGTATTTGAAATAGTCTTTTATCCATACCTTGCTGTCCATGAGGAGATCAACTTAAATCCAATGTGGCCTCAACTTGTGATATCTACAAGATCCTATTGCAAATCAGCCTCCACTTTACTGAATTTGGACTTTAGCATCAGAAAGACGCAGTCCAACTAGCCCTCCTGGGGTCTAGGTTGAGGGAGGGCACAGGAGCACACTGAGGATAGCAAAGTTCTTAGTTCTGGAGTATTTGCAATCCATGCTTGTCATGGGTAAAATTTTGATCTGTAGGCACTGTCCGGAACTGAAAGACCACAAGAGCAAAAGAGAAGAGGCTATCTTATTCTGTGAGGAGGCCATGGCTGGGGGACCCTGGCTGAATGATGAGCCGGGCAGGGGCTTCCTAGCACAGGTGGGTTGGGGACTTCAAAGACAAAAAGTGCTGGTAGGTTGGACATAGGCGGGCCACATCTGAGAGAGGATCATCAGCTGTGAGCCCCAGAGTAGGCAACCTTCCCCAACTAAGATGAAACAGCAATATCATGGTCATTGGTGAGGAAGTTGTCAAAAGACACAGGCAGAGAAGGGACTGCAATGGAGATGGAAGAGCATGTGCACACACACACACACACACACAACCTTGACTGTAGGCAGATGGAAAAAGATAGGTACCTTGGGGGGCTGGGACTGTGGAGGAAATAATGCAGTTTATGAGAGGTATGGTGATCAGGCAGTCTCTGAGAATGGAGTCTCACACAGCTAACCCTGCAAGAAAAGTGACAGTTTGTTCCCAGATGGGGACCAAGTATCCAGAAACCCAGGTTAGTGGGGAATCCAAGAGCTAGAGAGACAATGGTCCTACTGTGCCCCACAGGCTGCTTCTGCTGGCGTTCCTTCCATGGTCACTCATGGGCAATCCTTTCTACCACCCAGCAACCACCACAAGAAACCAAGCTCTTCCCACCTCTCCCCTGACTCCTGCAGATGCCCCAGAGGAACACTGAGACCAGTAGGAACTTTAGCCAGACGTTATACACAGCATCTATTTTAGCCCTCAGTCCATTCCATGTGGCCCATTCTACACAAAACTGTCATCATCTTTGGTCACGACACTCATTATGATGCAAGCTGGAAACACTGCAGCATCACATAGTGCAAAGGGTGGTCCTGGGGTCAAAGAAGGACCCAGCATCAGGACAATTTGACAGCCAAATTTGGATTAAAAGCTATTGTAGATGATGAGGTTCTAGACAAGCTCTTGTCTTTTTCATCTCCTGGGGAGCCGAGGAAGCCTGGGCCTTGCATGTGTTAAGATCCAGAGCACAAACCCAGCATCCTAGCCACACTTCCTGCCTGGTCCTAGAAATCCTAGGTCCATCTCCAAAGCCAAAACCTGCCTGAGTCCTTTTTGCGAAATAGGAACGAACAAGGACCCTATCCTGGTAGTTGACTGGAAAGGTCAGTTGAGACAAACAAAAGCAGGGGCCACAGCAAGTGTCCCAAAGAGCAGAGCTATGGGGTCTCTGCTCTTGTCATCATGGGTTAATCCTTGACATTGCTTTCTGTGTTTGGCTGGAGTCAGCCCCCTCTTCACAGGAATCATAATAGACTCCCCTCATTCCAAGCCTTGATCTCTGTGTCCCCAATTCTGCCCCAGTTATAATCCATGTCACCTGTCACTATCAGGACCTGCCTGATGGAAATGTCATTCTTTCCTTATAAAGGGACAGTAGATGAACCTGATAGAAGAGAAAGTGGGAAGTACTCTACAACACATGGGCACAGGAGACCACTTCCTACGTATAACCCCAGCAGCACAGACATTAAGGGCCTCATTGAATAAATGGGACCTGCTGAGACTGAGAAGCTTCTGTAAAGCAAAGGACACTGTCACTAAGACAAAAAGGCAACCCACTGACTGGGAGAAGATCTTCACCAACTCCACAACTGACAAAGGTCTGATCTCCACAATACATAAAAAATCTCAAGAAAGAACCTAGACCGTGAAAGGCTAATCAACCCAATTATAAAATGGGGCACTAACTAAGCTGAACAGAGAATTCTCAACAGAAGAAGTTCAAATGGCCAAAAGACACTTAAGGTCATGCTCAACTTCCTTAGCAATCAGGGAAATGCAAATCAAGACAACTTTAAGATACCATCTTACACCTGTCAGAATGGCTAAAATAAAAAACACCAATGATAGCCTTTGCTGGAGAGGTTGTGGAGAAAGGGGTACACCCATCCATTGCTGGTGGGAATGCAAACTTGTGCAACCATGTTGGAAAGCAGTGTGGTGGTTTCTCAGGAAATTCCGGATCAACCTACCCCTGGACCCAGCAATACCACTCTTGGGAATATACCCAAGAGATGCCCTATCATACAACAAAAGTATATGCTCAACTATGTTCATAGCAGCATTGTTTGTAATAGCCAGAGCTGGAAACAACCTAGATGCCCTTCAACGGAAGAATGGATGAAGAAAGTATGGAATATATACATATTAGAATACTACTCAGCAGTAAAAAACAAGAACTTCTTGAATTTTGCATACAAATGGATGGAAATAGAAAACACTATCCTGAGTGAGGTAAGCCAGACCCAAAAAGAGGAACATGGGATGTACTCACTCATATTTGGTTTCTACCCATAAATAAAGGACATTGAGCCTATAGTTCTTGATCCTAGAGAAGCTAAATAAGGAGGTGAACCCAAAGGCAAACATATAGGCATCCTCCTGAATATTAACCTTCATCAGGCAATGAAAGGAGACAGAGACAGAGACCCACATTGGAGCACCGGACATAAATCTCAAGGTCCAAATCAGGAGCAGAAGGAGAGAGAGCACGAACAAGGCACTCAGGACCGCGAGGGGTGCACCCACACACTGAGACAATGGGGATGCTCTATCGTGAACCCACCAAGGCCAGCTGTCCTGGGTCTGAAAAAGCCTGGGACAAAACTGGACTAGTTGAACATAGCAGACAATGAGGACTACTGAGAACTCAAGAACAATGGCAATGGGTTTTTGATCCTAATGCACGTACTGGCTTTGTGGGAGCCTAGGCAGTTTGGATGCTCACCTTACTAGACCTGGATGGAGGTGGGTGGTCCTTGGACTTCCCACAGGGCAGGGAACCCTGATTGCTCTTCGGGCTGATGAGGGAGGGGGACTTGATCGGGGGAGGGGGAAGGAAATGGGAGGCCGTGGCAGGGAAGAAGGCAGAAATCTTTAATAAATAAATAAATAAAATAAAAAAAGAACAGTATGGCCTGTTTAAAAAAAGAATATTAACTCAACTCTGTTTTTTTGTCCAAATGACCTGTCTATTAGTGATAGTATTTATTATATAGAAGTCACCCACTATCGCTATGTTAGATTTTTGCTGTGAAAGTGTGTGGGAGGTAGGAAGGACTACGTGCTCACTGATAAACTCTAGAGGAAACAGAAATGTTAAACACACAGGGTCGTCCCTTCAAAATGAGGAATGTCAACTGCCCAGACATCTGTGAGCAGATGTGGTTAATAGCCTGTTGACTTTTGCAGTGTCTGTGTGGCTGAGACCACACCGGATCCTCCCGTAGGCCCTTACTGTGAGCTTCACATGTAGTCAATCTATGAAACCCATCTTTATGAAAGATGTCACATGTACTTTACAAAGAATTTCAATGTAGTCAATGCTTTAAGCTTTACTGTACATCCAGGAGTGAGTTAATTATCACCAAGAAAATTTTCATCAAATTGTGCTGTGCTTAAATATACCTAATAAACTACCTGTCATCAGACTCTCAAAAAAAATAGTTAAAAAAAATAAAGGGACAGTAGTTATTGTACCTCTGTGGCATAAGGAGATCTCGGCTGGCTCAGCTCTGCTCTCAGGAGGCAGCCAAGAAGTAGGCACAAGCAGGTCTTTCTGGATTGGACTTTGGACCCACCCAGCACATGCTACTTCAGAGAGTGGAGGGAAGGGGAGCCTCCTTGTCAGGAGGGGAGTTAAACCAGGAGTCCTGAGTCCCCACCTGACACAGACAGTCACCAGCTGGACTCAAAAGAGGGTTTTGCCCAACTAGGAGGTTCAAGCCACACTTTGCACTTGTTGGAGAAGCATACTGGATACCTGTCTGGGGGTATGGCCCCATGGTGGAACACTTACCCAGCATGTATGCTTAGTGCTCTAAGTTCTACCACCAGAATTGCAGGGCAGGAGACAGAAAAGTCTGTGCTGTGTTTAACCAATGGAGGAATGAGGAGGTGACTCTCCAGAGGCTGCACCCCATCATCTCCTGGGCTGCTGGAGCTCTTTCCACCTCCTTTCCCCTCTTCGGGCCCTCTTAGAAGCAGTTCCTCTGTGGCTTTTCAGGTCCAGCCTTTGCAAGTTTCACGCCTAATATAGAAGTACCACAGATTTTGTCCTGTTCTCTGAGTCCCCAGCAGGTCTCTCGTACACCCCAGGTCTCTCGTACACCCCAGGACTCGGACGTGTGTAGGTGTACCTCTTCCTGGTACAAGATCCATAGAGCTGTGAGGACCAGGGCGCTATACCTCCTTCCCAGCTTAGGACTCAAGCATTTAGCTTGCTCTGAAGCCTGCAGGGTATTAGAGAGACATTTTGAAGCAACGCCCACTCACACCACACCTTAGCCGGAGATACTAAGTAGGGCCTCTGGACTTGCCTTGTGTTCTGTATGTGAAGAACACCCTCTAACAGTCTCTATTCTAAGTGGTACTCCCTTCCTTCTGGCAGGTGGGGCCCTTTAAAATTCGCCTTTGAATGGACGCAGAACAGGCCCCTTGAAGGTGTAGGTCTGGAGGTCAGATCTGCATTCTTCATAAGAAGATGCAGTCCCCATGCTGAATGTGTTCCAGCGGGACAGGGACACAGATACAAGTTGCACTGGGAAACCAGATAAGCCTCCCAGTGTGAGTGTTGGGAAATAAACTCAGATAGAGCAGCAACTGCTCTTCAGACCCAATTTCTTTCTTTCTTTTTTCTTTGTTTTCTTCTTCTTTTTTACTTTGTATTGTTTGCTAAACAGGATTTCTTTCTTTCTTTTTTTTTGGTTTTTCGAGACAGGGTTTCTCTGTGGCTTTGGAGCCTGTCCTGGACCTAGCTCTGTAGACCAGGCTGGTCTTGAACTCGCAGAGATCCGCCTGCCTTTGCCTCCCGAGTGCTGGGATTAAAGGTGTGCGCCACCACCGCCCGGCAATGAAACAGGATTTCTGTGCAGTTCTGGTGTCCCGGAATTTGCTCTGGAGACCAAACTGGCCTCAAACTCACTGGCCTCTGTCTCCCACATGCTAGGTTTAAGGTGTGCGCCAGCCACTGCCCTACTTCTTGTTTTTCTTAACTACACTTTCTGTGCCTGGCAGTCTTGTTTGTAACCTCTGACAGGTTTGCTTACTGCCTAGTTTTATTAACATAGCCATGTCCTGAGGGTGACAGTCACAGAGACCCCCACTGTTAAATGTAGTCCAAGATGTCTTGGCATTCAACTTTGGTGCCCCTGCTGTTGAAGTCCCAGGACTTCACATCCCTGCCTTTTATAGAACTTATTTTCTAGCCAGCATGGCAGCACACATGTCATCCCAGCATTTGGGGAGCAGGAGAATCTCATGGAGAGATTCTCAGCCTGCACAACTCAGCCAGGTGCAACCACAAGTGAATCATGCAGACTTCCCCACTCCTGAGATGAAAACCACAAGGCACACCAGAAACCCAGTGAGACCCAGGCTGCTCCAATGGGGCAGCTGTGACTGAAGAGGAAAGGCTAGGAAGGCAGCAGCTGCTGCTGGTTTGCAGGGAGGAACAGGGCCCAGGAATGCTCAGAGACACTGAGGCCTAGGGGCAGAAAGACCCAGCAGCAGGCCAGCCTGTCTCAGCTTGAATTGACCATTTAAGGAGGAAGGAGCCCTGAGTCTTGGGCCCAAGCTGCTTGTGGCCCCATGACCTGGGCTGCTGTGGGTTTCTGGGTTCAGGAGAAGGGCCATGTTGGGGTCCTGCTGTGATCAGAGGGTGCAGCAGAGCATCTGAAGGGCAGACAAGGAGCAAAGGAGAACAGACAAAGGTGGCAGAGATCTTTTAGTGCTTATACAAAGCAGAGCTGGGAAGTGAGGTACAGGTGAAGGGGAGCAACAGGCCGTGTCTGTAGAGCTAGGCCAGTCCAAGGGGAGAGGTCCCAGAACCCGGGGACCATCCTGGGGTTAAGCATGATGGGGCTGGAGGGTCTCCCAGAGGAGGGGGTTCTGTTCTTCCCAGGACAGTCTCCATCAGAGCCTGAAGTGCTGGGCCTAGGAGGTGAGGAAAAGGGGACAAGAGAGGGACTGTAGAGTGGTGGGAAAAGAGGGGCCATGGGTGAGGCTGTGATGTAGTTGGGTCTTGCTGGTCTATGCTGGGACAGGCTAGACAGTTACAGGAATGAATATTTTTTCTTCTGATGATTTAAAGAATAAGAAGGCAGGGAAAGCAAGATCTCAGCATTCAGTCAGTCAAGCTTTACTAGGGGTATACTGGCTGGTTTTATGTGAACTTGACAGAAACCAGAATCATCACAGTGGAAGCAAGCCAGTATGCAAGCCACAGCTCAGCATAAACAGCAGGATCGTGAGTGATCTGTGCTGCTAAACCAGCATACTGTCCTTTTTTTACCAGTTAACATGTCAAGGTCACTCTGGGGGGAAACCCTTCTATGGCCTCTGCATCAGCTCCTGCTTTCAGGTTCCTGCACTGTTTGATTTCCCGTCCTGACTTCCTACAATGATGAACAGTGCTATAGATGTGTAGGCAAAATGAACCATTTCCTTCCCAACTTGCTATTTTTTTGGTGATAGTGTTTCATAGCAGCAATAATAATCCTGACTAAGACAAAGGGTGAAGGAAAAACCAGACAGACCCCACCAGGGAGGAACCAATAAAGATGGTGTGGAGTTTTGTTGTTTTGAATGTTTTTGTTTTTGTTTGTGTGGGAGGTGTAGGGCCCGGTCTACCTTGTTCTTGGGGTTCATCTTGAGGACAGTTTCTGGTCAGCCAGCTAAAATATTGTTTGTTCCTGTGCTCCCTCTGCCACATCTGGTGATTAGCTGTAGGGCATTGTTGACTCCGTCTTTGGTGTGGTAATTTCCCACCTGCCTAGGTGGAAATCCTCATACAGCTGGAAGAGAGGTATATAAGGATTTCCCCAAGGTTAAATAAACGGCATTATGCATTCAGCTGATCTCCTTTCGAATGACCCAGGTCTCTTTGTGTGTTCTTTCAATCTACAGGTCCTTGGCCTACTCACGTACGCTACAGTGGCACGCAAACTGTACCAAGGGGGTAACGCAGAATTGGGTGTTTTTTTGTTTTTGTTTTTGTTTTTCGGTTTTACAAGACAGGGTTTCTCTGTGGTTTTGGAGTCTGTCCTGGAACTAGCTCTGTAGACCAGGCTGGTCTCGAACTCACAGAGATCCACCTGCCTTTGCCTCCCGAGTGCTGGGATTAAAGGCGTGCGCCACCACTGCCCTGCTGGGTGTTACAATTGGAGGCCCAGCTAGGATGATCAGAAATTACAGTCGGAATCCCATCAGCGAGATCGCTAAGTAGGGATCCTTGAGAGGGTGCCCTCGGAAGGCTGGTCAGCAGGTAAGAAATTAAATGATGAGGGTGTATTGGTAATGGGTGCAAGTAATTCTGTTTTGGTATTGATGGCCAATAAAGGGCAAATTGATAGTGCTTTTAGAGAAGCAAGGCAAGGAAGGCACCTGTATTAAAATAATAGAACACAAGAGTTCCTTAAGACAATTTTCTTTTGTATAAGGTAGTTAATTGCCTAATTTTTTGACAGAGTTTAGTCCCTGGTTTCTACACATAGGAGGTTTTAATATTACTGATTGGGAGCAGGTAAAGGTAAAAGTACTAAAAGAGTGAGGGCCAGAAGGATTTCCATAGCGATATTTTCATTATGACGCTTAGTCAGAGATGCTCTTCTCAGTGATGATAGAAAGTAAAAGAGCAATTAAAAAATTTAAACAAAACCTTTGAGGAGATTCAGGATATAAAATCTGTGAGTTCTATTAAGAGTTTTGAGGAGCAGAAAGTTAAGAGTACTAAAAGAAATATAAAAGAGAAAAAAACTTTAAAAAAGGAGATTACACTAATAAAAAAGTTAGTAAAAAAAAAAAAAGGCAACTTTGCCAAGGCTGTCTTTTGGGAGAAAATTATTGTGGAGAGGTAAAATACAGGAGGATTGTAATGGGTTTCCCCCCAGAGCGACCTTGACATGTTAACTGGTAAAAAACGGACAGTATGCTGGTTTAGCAGCACAGATCACTCACGATCCTGCTGTTTATGCTGAGCTGTGGTAAAGCGTGGGAAGCTTTACCTAACAAAGGAACAGGAGAGCAACTGTCTAAGACCCTTCAAGGGCCTTCAAAACCTTATTCTGAGTTTGTTGACCACCTGTCACATTTTTGGGGATGTGAACTCAGCTATGCCAGTCATAAAGTGATTGGCCTTTTTTTTTTTTTTTTTTTTTTTTTGGTTTTTCGAGACAGGGTTTCTGTGGTTTTGGAGCCTGTCCTGGAACTAGCTCTTGTAGACCAGGCTGGTCTCGAACTCACAGAGATCCACCTGCCTCTGCATCCCGAGTGCTGGGATTAAAGGCATGCACCACCACTGCCTGACTCGTGATTGGCCTTTTAAAATTTTTAACAAATACTGTCAAGAGACTCTACGCCCCTATAAAAATAAAAATTTAAATGATTTTATCCAGTTATACAAGGGACATTGATGACACTCACCTGATGGGTCAGGTAATTGTTTCTGCCCTTAAAAAGAGTCAAGGTGGAGCTAGACAAAAAAAAATGTTTTCAATACAAATGATCAGGACACATTAAAAAAGGGGGGTAACACAAAATCAGGTGTTACAGGGTGGTGGGGGAATGTGCACATAAATGTAGGTGCTCCTGCAGGCCAGAGAGGCCACTGAATCCTAAGAATTAAAATGGCTGTGACCCTTTAGTGGGTACTGGGAACTTGATGCAGAAGGATCAAGCACTCAACCACCAAGTGATCTCTCTTGCTCCCTTTAAAAATTAGACCAGTTTACTTGGGAGTGTGTGGGGGAGATGCCATGCGGCACATGTAGAGGTCAGAGGATGGCTCTTGAAAGTTGTTTCTCTCCTCCCACTTCGATTCCAGGGATTGAACTGAGGTTGTCAGGATGGATGGCAAGCCCTCTACCCACTGAGCTATGTCAATTATGTCCTCTACACAATGAACCATCCCAGTGGCCCCTAGTCTTCACTTTCTAGGATGTTCCTATCTTTTACTTGCTCTTTTCTCCTACTCCCAGGAACTGCATGCAAGGGCATTCTATGAATGTCTCATAAACACTAAGTATCCTATAAAGGTTACTACATGCAACAACTGCCCTGTGCATACCTGGGGAGGTTGAAGGAGTCAGTCTGAAGAAGGGCTGGTGCTTTACTCTCCATTGTGGGGTCCTGCTCATGCTCGGTGTCTTCACGCTGCAGCATTCATGTTCTATGACACTGTGTCGTTTGCTGAAGGAAGAGTGGTTCAGTCCAATACCTGCAATTTGAGAAGAAAACTAGGAAGGTAATGGAGTCCTTTACTCCTGGAACCACTATGAGTAGAGGACACATGGGCAGCCACAGCCTGATTCAGGAGGACACCTCATGGACCTTTGCCAGGCACCACTGCTGCCTCCAGGTTCAGGGCACAGTCACAAGTCTCAGCATTAGTAAGTCTCTATGTTCAGCACCCGCACCTTATTTGTGGCCCCTCCTGCTTTGGGGGTCGCATTATGTTAAGTCTGTCCTTCAGCACCATCCCTTCCATATCCTAAGTTTCTCCTGTGATGGGCCCTGACAGCGGGCATTTGATGTGGGTCACAGGAACAGCTGGCATGGGAGATTTTGCTATCCCAACCAGAAAATTTAAATGTACAACTTTGGTGGTGTTCACCTCTGGACCTTCCTGTATGATATTTTCAACTGCAGTGCTTAGAGAGAATGGGGAAAACATGTTCAGGTCAGGGAGTATCCTGGAGAGTTCAGTCAGCTGCAAGTTCATTCCTATAGTGACACCTCATCCCTGGAGCATGATTCTTCTGGTTCCTGGTTGTCTGGCAAAGTCAGGACCTACTGCTGAGCACACACAATGTCATCTCCTGCTAAAATCTTGGTTTATGATAATCAGAATGTTATGTTTGCCTCTGCCTGGCCTGTGCTCTGGGGATGGTGGTGTTGTGACTGGATGTCTGGTTTGAGGGAAATCCCAGCTTCTATTCACTCTGTTGCTGATGCTGTCTTAAAGGGTTGATCACAGTCACCCCCCCATCCCATTAAGTAGTCCCTAGCTCAGGCTGGAGCCTTCAGTGTCTATGTTGTCATGGCAATGCCTGCAGCTTTCTCCTGAGGTTGAATGGATCTCCTGAAGGGGTGGGCGAGGGTGGTGTCCTCTCAGTGGTTGAAGATTCTTAGAGGATCTCATCTCCATATCCTGAGTGAAGCCACTTCTAGTTGAGCAGCCTTTCCTGTAGTAAGGCACAGGTGAATACCTGGATTTGAAATTCAGTGTTCTCAAATTTCAGATTTCAGATTAGGGATGTTCAGGCTGTGCTGTGTTTCCATTCCTCCTAGAAGCTAGCTCATATGAGATGCATACATTTGGCATCACCAAACCTACCCAGTGATTATTCAAATCGCCACATCATTCCAGGCACACTGCAGCGGTCCTCCTGGGACATCAGTTGATTCTGGCCATTGCCCTATACCAATTGCTTGTCTTTTTCTTGTGTGTGTGTGTGTGTGTGTGTGTGTGTGTGTGTGTGTGTGTGTGAGAGAGAGAGAGAGAGAGAGATAGAAGAAGAAGAAGAGAGAGAGATAGAGAGAGAGAGAGAGAGAGAGAGAGAGAGAGAGAGAGAGAGAGAGAGAGAAGGTGTGCCTATGCCAGATTGTATAACTATGTGTGCAAATGTGGACACCAGAGTGAAATATCATGTGTCTTCCTTCGGTGACAAGGGTTTCACTGAACTATCAGCTCTCAGGACCTTTTTGTGTAACTCATCCCTTGATGAGGTTAGAGCAAGGCATTCTAGAGCTTGTTTTTCTATAGGTGCTGAGAATTCAAACTGAGGTCTTCAGGCTTGCAGAGTGACTGCTTGGACCCCCCAAGTATCCACAGCCCCACTGTTGGCCATTAAGTTCTCATATTATTGCTGACTTTTCTGTTCAAATATTTTCTAAATTGAGCATTTTCTCATTATTGAGTCTGAGGGTTTTTTCACCCAGTTGTCAGCAGCTGCAGCCAGTGATTCTTGGTCTTAATGAACAGAATTTCTAGATTTGTTTTCAAAAGACCAATATTCCATTATGGAATTGTCTTTATCCGTTCCAGACAGGGTCTCTCTACATAGCCCTAGCAGGTCTGGAACTCACAGAGATCCAACTGCTTCTGCCTCAGGAAGGCTGGGATGAAAGGCTTGGGTTACCACATCGAACCTGGCTTGTTGGCTATGATGTCATGATGGAGATTAAACCTAGGCCTTCCATGTTCCAGAAAACAGAACCTGTCTGAGTTTTGACTTTGGGGAATCCAGAATCAGTGTCAAGGGTATTCTGGTGTTGAGGGTCATCAAGACCCTGAATACAAAGTCCCGCCTTACCACATAGTTCTTCCCTCTCCCCCTTCAACCCTCCCGAAGGTCTCCAGGCTCACAATTTACTCAGGAGATCTTGCCTTTTTCTACTTTCTACTTCCCATGTAAATTAGATCTGTGTAAGTGTCTGTCAGTGTCCCCATTGTTATCGAAGTGCTCCAGGATTGTGCTTTGTAGGCTGGTTTTCTTTGCTTTATGTTTATGAGTGAGTACATGGGATAATTATCTTTCTGGGTCTGGGTTACCTCACTCAAAATAATGTTTTCTAGCTACATCCATTTTCCTCCAAAATTCAAGTTGTCAATATTTTTTCTGCTGTGTATACTCAGTTGTGTAAGTGCACCACATTTTCCTCATCCATTCTTCAGTTGAGGGGCATATAGGTTTTTTCCAGGTTCTGGCTATGACAAACAAAACGTTAGCAGCTTTTATAAGACTATGACTTCACATTACATTATAGTCAGATTTAGTCAAAAACAATGATTTTGAATTAAAACTCTTTTAGTACCAAAATAAAACCTTTTAATTATAGATGATTATATATAGATTAATTACATAGATAGATAGATAGATAGATAGATAGATAGATAGATAGATAGATAGATAGATTGATTATAGAGTTTAGTAAAGAAATTGGGATAACCATCCTTTGGGTAATGGGAGAACAAGTTTATACCACACTGAGACTGTCTCTTGAGAAGGCAAAGAAAAGTGATTATATCAGACAATAATCAGAATATTTAGAGGTAAATTTTAAGCTTGGGCAGTCAATAAGGGCTACAGCCAGTCCGCATTGAACATGGTTAACTTATACAGTTAACAAACAGTTAGTGGGCATGTTTATGCATTTAAACCAGACAGAACTTTTCTTTCCAGTTGAGTTCTTCGGCAGGGGAGGGGCTGCAGGCCAGTTGTCCTTTCCTGGCGGGTCTGCTCCTGCAGCTGCTCTGCTCTGGTGCTTCCCATTGTGCCACTCTGAAGCAGGAGTCATCTTGTGAGGCCCGAACCAATTATCATCCAGGAGAAGTGATGGACGGTGGCCATCCTTGGTACCTGTCCTTGTAGTCATCTCTGCTCACCTCTGTCCTCCTGGCTCCTCGTTGGCATTTGGGTCTGAGACTGCAGTACCTGTGGGGGGAGGGGCAACCCTTTCCCTGGCTGCCTGCAGTGCTAGCACAGACAGAAGCCTGCTGAAGCCAGGCGTCCCGAGGAAAAGAGGCGCAGGGAAGGTTGGCAAAATCTACTGTTAGATTCCTGAAATCCTAGAAGTGATAGAATCGGATGAGAAACCTCCAGGCATAAGGACTGACAACCTTTAAGTCTCATTGTGGCTGTGTCAGAGCCAGCTGAGAAATCTGTGAGTCCTTGTAGCAGGCGAGTCCAGGGGAATGAGCAATGAAGCCCTGGCTTTAAGTGTTAGGTTGAAGAAGGCATCCTTAAGATTGAGAACTGAATACACTTGAAGCTCCAGGGAGAGACAGATTATCGGGGTTGGGGACTGTGGCATGAATGGAGGCTTTTTAAGCATTTGAAAAAAGAGCTCACTGTAAATGATTAATCACTGATCTGCTAAGAAAGCTGCTGACAGTCTGTTCTCATTTTTCTGGACTTATAACTTTATATTTTTATACATTCTTATTTCTAAAATCTATATTTTTATTTTCTTATTCTAGGACTCTTCAGTCTACATAGTAAGTTCCAGGACAGCCAGCGCTACATAGTGAGACCTTGTCTCAAAAAGAAAAAAAAAGGGTACAGTGTATGAAAGAAAAACATTATCTGCTCAGGATACCCAAGGTAAAGTTCTCAGCACAAAGAATATTTCTCTGCATCAAAGGAACAGAGGGCAGTGAATAAGAAACAAACACAGGAGATAGAAGATGAGAGAGAAGGGGAAGGGAACAAGACAATGGGGGTAGGGATATTTGTTCCAGAGGGACAAAGGACTGCCTCTCAATAGAGGAGAGATAGATACAGCCCATAGGCATGGTGGTTGATAAAGGTAAAATGGGAAATCTTGCATTAGGATGAGGTATTTACTGTTAATTGGTTAAGCAAAAATTAGATGAGCCAAAGAGGAATTTTGATTGCTGGCAGTCAGCCTCAGGCAGAGGAAGAGACCAAATAAGGTGTTGTCTGTCTGTTTGTCCATCTGCACAATTGGTATCCCATTGGGCAGGGCTCATGCCACGCTCTGATGATCATCCCCCAAAGCAGGTCAGTCTCTTTGCCCTTGTCCTTCTCTACATAAGCTTTGCAACAAACAGTCTTAGAGCTTTAAACAAAGTTTGTAGACCTCACCAAAGCAAGTATGCAACAACTGTGACCTTGAGAAGTTGCTGCCCATACAATAACCATAGACATTATACATATTTGGGAATATCAAAAATATTACACTGTAACCAACACACAAGGCCAATGATAAAAATATTATTTATAAATGCATGTATATTTACAATGATGTCTCTGGCAACATACAACCTATACATAGAAGCCCAGCAAGAATACAAAAGCCTTTGCTATATATTGACAATTTTACTCCTGAGTCACTCAGCATACCATTACTTCGTTTTTATCGAGTGCTCACTTTTAATTTGTGGTGTTCATCAATTTAATCCCATTCTCAAGCCCCAGCATCCAGCACCATTTGTCTTGGTCCAGCCGACTTGAGCCTATGTTCCTGAAAAGAGGAGTGTGAATTGAGGAAAGAAAACACAAAAGTCTGAAGACATAGTCGGGAAGGCATTCCAATGAATACGGAATCTGCCTCAAGTGAATTTTTCTAGCCCTTTTATACCCCAAGCCAAAGGGGAGGACAAAAGACTGTTTTTTTTTTAAATCATGATATAAAAAAAACCAAGAGTGATTACTTCCTTAATATTCAAAACATCTAACAGCTATGCCTTAAGGCAAACATCCTATAATTTGAAACAAAATATCCAGTAGCTACATCTTAGGCCAAACATCTTGTTGTTTGACCTTGAAGGATCAATAATATGCTTGAACTCTCTGACCTTATATCAAGATGGAGCAGAGCCATTTCTGTGGGCCTCCACATACGCTGCCTTTGGGGACACAAGATCCTGGGAGGGTAACCTATTGAGGTTTAGACATTCTGGGTGACTTAGTATCCCCACTCCAGCACCCAGGAACCCTGGTCTGGTGAATGGAAAGATATACCCAAGCCCAAAAGGCTCAGGGTATAGGGACCTAAGGCTATAGCTTTATTTCCGATTTACCCGGTCAAGGAACAGTCACTCACCATGGCCTCCTCTGGTACTCTTTCCATCATCATAGGCACTGGTGGTCTGGGTGCCCTCTATCCCAGCATCAGTGGACACAATAGCCAGCACATTCAGCCAGGGTTAGGCTCCATTTATGAGCTGTGGTTTTGGGCTTCCTGCCCTGTCAATGCTACCTTGGCTTCCAGAGCCCTGGCAAAGAGAAGACTATACCTTGAGGAGATAACCCTACAGCAGAGCTCCCATACCCATAGATCCATTAGGGTCTGCTTGCTCACCCTGGAGTGCATGGGAGGTTCCTGGGTGTGCTTGGGAGGCCTGAGTATCCTACCCAGGTCTTCCTGTCTCTCCAAGATGCCTCACAACACTGGGAGAAGAATGGAAAAGAGGATCCTGGGCTTCAGCTCTACTTCTATCCCTAGCACCCCCCAGCCCAGGAAACATCTGTGAACCAAGTGGCCATCTACTGCATAATCATAAAAAAAAACCCTGTTTGGATGAGGGTCCAGCCCTCTTTCACAGCACTGTGACATCGGGTTCTTAGCCCTTTCTGAAGCTACCCACTACTTCCCTGTGGTTGCTAAGACAGTAGCCCATTGCAGGGAATCCTAGCTCTGTCAGAGTAGACCAACAAGGGCCAGCAAGATGATACTGCAGACAAAGGTGCTTGCCAGTAAGCCTGGTAGCCTGAGTTAATTCTGCAAGATCCACATGGTGGAATGAACTCCCACAAGTTGGGACCTTCATATGTACACCTTGGCATCTGTGAATGCATACAGGCACACACACACACATCAAATGCCATAAATGGTGGTGCAAGCCTTTAATCCCAGCACTCCAGGAAGCATAAGCAGTATGATCTCTGTGATTTCAAAGACTGGGGATCTACAAAGTGTGTTCCAGGACATCATGAGACCTTATCTCAAATAATTTAATACATAAATAAGTAATTATTTATTGTAATAAAAGATATTATAAAGACCACATCAACAATCGTTGCTTCCCAGAGTACCCCAAATCCTCTCGGGGTAGCCACCCTGCCATATGGATACTTCTCTTATCTCAGCTCTTTGCCTGGCCTTGAGTAAAGTGAGGTACAGAAGTAAGATCTCCCTGTGAGTATAGGGTCTTTTGAGAATAGCTGAGGGAATCTATGCCCTTGCTTAGACCTGACACTGAATACCTGCTGTAAGGCATTGTCTAAGGACTCTTGAGGAATATTGTTTTCAGGTGTATTACTTTTGTATATGCTGCATTTGATTAACTGTAAAGCTGTGATTCTTTGCCTATCTAAAACATCTGAGGGTCTAATAAAGAGCTGAAGAGCCAATAGTGAGGCAGAAGCAAGGAAAGGTGCACCACACAGGCAGAAAGTATAAAAGGAGTGAAAGACCCTACAGACCCCCTCCTCAAAATCCGCAGCTAGCATGCTCCCGGGGTAACGTCCTGTTTGCTTTAAAAAAAATTCTCCGGATCAGCAGCCAGCCTGCTCTCGTAAGAACATCCCATGTGCTTGAGAGGGCAGGATGTCAATAAGATAGGACATCAACAAAGCAGGTTGACTGCAAAACAGGATATCTATAAGATAGGAACAGGGTGACTTTTGCTGACACCCATGCTGAGAGAGGAAACCATTCATGCCCCCTGCCTCATTCCGATAACCACGCTTTTGCTTCTGTAAACTTGCTTTTTGCTCTTCCCTATAAAAAGACCCCACCCCCCCCACCCCCCCACCCCCCCCCACCCCCCCACCCCACCCCCCCCACTCCCCCACCCCCCCACCCCCCCATTCCCCCCACCCCGTCTGCAGGCTTGCATTGCCGCCCGCAGCTACCTGTGTTTACTCAATAAACTCTTGCTAATTGCATCCTGTGGCCTGGTCTCGGAGTGTCCTGGTTCTGGGGTCTTCATCAGAGAAAAAGTCCTCTCTGAGGGTCTTTCATTTGGTGCATTGGCCAGGAATTGAAGACACCCCCCCCCAGGAACTACCGACCCACCACCGGGAGGTAAACTGGCCAGCGCAGATTCGTTAGTCTGTGTCTGCGTCATTTGTGTTCTGTGTTAAGCTCTGTACACTCAAATCTGAGTGCTCTAAATCTGGCGAGGTAGAAAGGGGCTGACGAGCCTGGACTCGCAGCCGTGGAAGACGTTTCAAGGGTGTCTGGAGCCTTCGGGGCTCAACCCCGTATCGGAAGGATACGTGGATCTGGTTGGAGAAGGGAGGTCCGGACTCCCATAGTCTCCGTCTGAAATTTTGCTTTCAGCTTCATGCCGAAGCCGCGCAGCGCGTCTCTGTTGTCTGTGTCTAATTGTTGGATTTTTGTGTTTAATATGTTCTTTGTTTTTGTATATCTGTTTGTACTCGAGTCTAAATCTGGTACCATGGGGCAATAAATAACCATCTCTTTGACCCTAACTCTATGGAAATCCAAAAGGAACGCTGACAGTCTGCCCCTCCTTTACTTCTCTAGGCTGTGCCTTGCTGAGGCTGTGCTGCTGAAGTGCCCTGCTTGCTGTTGCAAGGGGGGGGGAGGGAGCAGGGCTGTGATCTCCTGTGGCACAGCCTGGAGCCAGGCCTAGGCTGGGCAACCAGCTCCAGCTCTGAGCAAACTTCTCAGCAGGACGCAGGGCGGGGCATGGCAGCAACCCTGGCCGGAGTCAGAGAAGGGGGCAGCTGTGCCCCCCCTGAAATCCCTGCGCTGAGAGTGACGTCCTTGCTGACCTGAAGTCCACCAGCACCGCACGGGAGGACTGGGGGAGGAGGGCTGCCTTAGACAGTCCAAGGTGTTCCCTCCCCCTACAGCCAATGCAAAGGTCTTCCCAGCTGCTACTGGCAGTGTGAGGGCTAAAGAGGAGCCGATGTGGCATCCCCTAGGAACTGAGTGGAGGCTTCCAGATGGCTGACCAATCCTGACCTCCCAAGTTCCCTGGAGGGAATGCCTCCTGGGGCCTCTGTAATCCCATTTAGAGAAAAGCTGCTAGATTGCTGTGAGTACTGAGGTGGGGTGTGGGAAGCTTGTGCTATACAGCTAGGAGCTCACTGTGGATGGAGCTGAGGCTGAAGCCAGGTCCTGGGAGGATCCCCAGTGGGGTTCCCTGTGGAGAAGGCTTGTTTTCCTTGGAAAATAAGGTGCTAGAGACTGAATGGCAGCCCCCCCATCTGCAAATGCCATGTAAAACCTTGTGCCAAGGATCTGTGGCCCTTGCCCAGGGGCAGTAGCTGGTGCTAGCACCAGGGTCACAGAACTAAGACCTCCTGTCAAGACACATGCCAGCCAGTGGGGTCCAAGCTGGTGCTAATTCCTCCCCACAGGACCCAGTAAGCCTGGGAACCTGCAGTAGGCTATTTCTCTGGGGTCAGATACCCTATTAAAAGCAAAGGTCCCCTAAAGAACCTGGATCTTTTCATTTTGGCAGTAGGGCAAGAGATTGCAAGTAAATATCCCTGTGGCTGTTGGTAAATGGTGAATGTGGATTCAGGAGTGGCAGGTAGTGGAGTAAGCTGACATTAAAAGGGCCTACCAGCCCTGATAGCATCTCTCTTCTGGGGATGCTCTGTTCCAGTCATCATGTGCTGCATTCAGGGTAAAAGCCTCTGGTTTAAAAATTGGAAAATTAAATTAAGTCACTTTAAAATAATGTGCTTATAAAAAACTACAGATTGTTGGTTTCTATATTTTTTACTATGCAGTGTGTCCAGAGGAAAGTGAATTCCCAGCTCTGTTTAGATGGGTGCAGGACTACGCTGTCTTCAAGAACTATTGTTGTAAAAGCCCTGGCCAGGGCTGCAGCCATATGAACAGCCCAGCTGAGCTTCTAAGCCAGCCCATGTTTAGATCTGAATTTAACACTTGTCTGCTCACAATGCTTGTGGTAAGGTAGGGGCCCCGAGTTGCCTCACATGGCAAAGATCTGCTAAAGCCTCTCACCCCACCACAATGGCAAAAGGGGTGTTACTGAATGATAAGGTTGAGTTAAAATGGCCCTTTTGACTCTTTCTAATGTTTATGGCTATTTAAAAAAAACATGGCTAAGATTCTCATTTATTATTAATATAAAAAAAGGTGCATTTTGGGTTGTTTTCAGATTCTGTCTATGATAATATAAAGAATGTCACTAAGTTTTAAGATAATATGTTATCTAATTCTGAAAATCCACCATGCTAATGTTCAAAGTAGCTGTAAGCGTAAATTGTCAAATGATATTTTTAATCTTGGTCAGTTTTACAGAAATAAGATAAAATCTCAGAATTGTTTAATATGCATTTCCCTGATGATTAAGGATGTTATATTTAAGCAAATTTTAAATATCTTTCAGTCATTTCAAGTTCATTTGTTGAGAATTTACAGTTTTGGTCTGTGACATAATTGTACTGAAATATTTGTTTTTATGAGGATTAAGCTTCTAAGTTCCTTGTATGGTTTTAAAATAATTGATAAAGATACCTTTCCTATTCTACAGGCTGATATAATGTTCTGTTAATTATATCCTTTGTTATACAAAAAGCTTCTCAGTTCTGGAGATTTTAATTACTGATTGTTTCCTTTAATGTCTACGCTACTGAGGCTATGTTCAAAATTCCATTTATATTGTTGCCCTTATGTTAAGGTCTTTAATTTGTTTGGATTTCAGTTTAGTGCATAGAGATAAATATGGATCTATTCTCATTCTTCTACATGATGATGTTTAATTAATTCTTAAAGGGAGAAACTGACAGTCAAAATGCTGAGCTCATGGCAAATCTCGGTGGGGGGGGGGGGCTGCAAGGCACCACACTAATTCGGCCAAGGTAAGAGAGGTTCTCCAGGGGCAAGTTAAAATCTGTGTTCCTTAAATGATTAATAAAAGTGTACAGGCATTTTACCCAACCTCTGAAGGTCAGCAGACAGCAGTAGCCATGGCCTACATAGGACAGGCAACATCAGATATAAGAACAAAAAAGTTACAGCAAGTAGATGGGTTACAAGATTATACCTAGTAAAATTTGGAGAGACAAAAAAAAAAGTTAAACGAGGGACAGAGAAAGGGAAGCAAAAGAGAGAGAGGCGGGAAGCAAAAGAAAGATAGGACTCAGACAGATAAGGAGCCTGGGCAACAGAAGATCAAAGAGAAATGAAGAGGGACACTGGAACTGAGTAAAGAATGCAAACTGGACACCTTACGAACTATAAATTTGGGAAAAAGACAAATAAATGACTCGTTCCTGCCTGGTCACTTCTGAATGTATGACCAAAGCCTTTTGTTGACCAAACGAGGGACTTTTGCTTTCGCTGCTGTTCTCAGTGCTGCAGGAGATGCAGGCTGCTTGTCTGCCTCTGCCTCTACCATGCCTTCCTCACCAGGATGACCACCTCTCCCTGCCTTCACCGCTGAAGAAATCCTCACCTCCTAGCAACTGCCTTGGTGCTGTGCTTGCTCTAAAGCCTGCATGAGCCCAGACTGCTCACTCTACAGTCTTGCTCCCCTCACCCATGTCAGACTGGGATACAGCAGTCAAATGCTACCACAGGTGCCCTCCTGTGCCAGACTACTGCTCCTGTGCTGGGCTGACGTCGATGGACTATGGATCCTACCAGCTTCTGCATAAAGGACAGGCGAATGGCAAAATGGCAGGCTAAGCTGTGCCAGGCAGAGCCGAAAATGAGGGCGAAGCTTGCCAGGGGCACAAGGCTGGCGGTCCGAGCTAAGCAGGTACATAAGACTGAAGGTAAGCAGAAGGCGGGGGCAACATTGGTGGACAGGAAGCAAATGATCTGGGCCAGTAGCCTCCCTTCAGGGATGGCGGCCTGACCAGAACGCTGAACTTGTGGCTTTGATACTAGCTCTACAGATGGCAGAGGGAACGTCTATACTAACAGCAGGTATGCTTTTGCCCTCACCTATATACACAAAGCAATATACAGACAAAAAGGACTGTTGACATCTGCGGAAATTTTGAGCCTCCAGGAGGTCACACATTTGCCAAAGAAGATAGCCACCATACATTGACCAAGATTGAGACACCCAATGTAATGGCTAAGAAGATCATAAAAAAAAAAATCATCCTAAGGTTTGGGATGCCCAAGATAATCATGTCCCATAATAGACCTGCCTTTGTTGCCCAGGTAAATTAGGGTGTGGCCAAGACATTGGGGATCAATTGGAAATTAAGCTTACCAACCCCAAAGCTCATGGTCAGATAGATAGGATAAATAAGATTCTAAAAGAACAAATTGACATAATTGGCCCTGGAGACCAGCAAAAATGACTGGACAGACCTCCCTCCCTCCTGTCCTGTTCTGGGTTCAAAACACCCCGGCAATCGCTGCCACTAGTTCTGTTGCCTGGCTAGTTAGCTGCTGCTCATGTATCCGCTGACAGTGGCTGACCCTGGTGATGGAATCCTGAGCTCAAGGCTTACACAGGACAGGCACATCTGCTATAAGGTGGGCTTACATCACCTTTAAGGCTCTTCTTTCCTAGAGTCAGAAACCCACAGTGCTCTGCTCATTTTTTTAGTGTCTTTTGAAGCACAATATCAGACAGCAGAAGCAAAAGGCAATTCTGTTCTGTTCCTCCACTGTGTGTCTGGGACCTATTGACAGGAATTATTTTGTATAGTTTGAGATTTTTCTGGATCAGACTGTTTTGTGCAGATAACTGCAGAGAAAAGCAAACACACCTAAAGCTTCCTTACCTCTTGACAGGTTTTGTTTTTCTACAGGAAAATCTTACTTTAATCTGTGGGGTTATGAAATGATATGGCTTTCAAAAGATAAACAGATGTGGTTTAGTATATGATAAAATAGATGTCAATGGGAAGTTAGAACTTTTTTTAATGCTGTACTTACAAATGTAAAGCCTGGGTAAGGTCAGTCTCAAAAAAAAAAAGATATTTATGTCCTCATTGGCTGTCCTCTGGCTTTAGGGCTTTTTGTTTTGTTTTAAACATTTGTCATCCTGTATTGCATTTTCTCTCATTGTTTGTTAAAGTTCTCACAATGGACACAACCCTGTACTTTGGATAAAGCTGATGCTACAGGATGCAACGGAAACCCGTAAATGCAATGTGGTGCCAGCTGGACCGAAACTGACCTCTCCGTCACATTCCCTGGAGTTGAGGATCAACACTCCCGGTGTCTACAGCAGAAGAGATTCGTTTTCATAAATACTGAACTTGCCTCTTATGAGAAGGCATCCATGTGTTTCTTAGGGCTGAGTTAAGCTCTTTGTAGTCAATAGACTATTATTGCCACAGTGTTGGGTGCTATTCTCGGGTCTACAGTGGTTCACAATGTCTACCATGTAGTTACTTTCAAGCCTCATTCAGATAATTTTGTTAAGAGCTATGCACACCATAGAGATGTTATACTATGTTCTCCCAATACTGCTCTGTAAAGTATAAGTTATTTTGTCCCATCAGTTGTACTAGTTTTCATATGGCTATTGTCTGAGCAAATCTTTCAGAGGTGGTGCTCCATAACAGGAGGGGCCTGGACCTGTTGCTTTTAAAGAAAGGGAGTCTTTGTGCTACACTCAGGGGAAAATGTTACTTTTATGCTGACCATACTGGATTGGTTAGAAGATCCATGACCAAGCTTAGAGAGAGGTTAAGACAGAGACAAAAGCTGTTCGAATCACAAGGATGGTTCGAAGGATGGTTTAATAAGTCTCCCTGGTTTACAACTCTATTGTCTTCTTTGATGGGTCCCTTGATTATCCTCCTTCTGATACTCCTATTTGGGCCCTGCATCTTAAACCGCCTGGTCCAGTTTATAAAAGACAGGCTGTCAGTCATTCAGGCCCTAGTACTGACCCATCAGTATCACATGTTACCACAACAAGATACCGAGGTTCTGTAATTGCTTTGAGTAAAAGATTTAACTCAATAATAAAAAGAAAAAGGGGGAAATGAAAGACCCTACAGACCCCCTCCTCAAAATCCGCAGCTAGCATGCTCCCGGGGTAACGTCCTGTTTGCTTTAAAAACAAAATTCTCCGGATCAGCAGCCAGCCTGCTCTCGTAAGAACATCCCATCTGCTTGAGAGGGCAGGATGTCAATAAGATAGGACATCAACAAAGCAGGTTGACTGCAAAACAGGATATCTATAAGATAGGAACAGGATGACTTTTGCTGACACCCATGCTGAGAGAGGAAACCATTCATGCCCCCCGCCTCATTCTGATAACCACGCTTTTGCTTCTGTAAACTTGCTTTTTGCTCTTCCCTATAAAAAGACCTCCCCCCAGTCTGCAGGCGCGCAAGTCCTCCGAAAGACTTTGCCGCCCACAGGTACCTGTGTTTACTCAATAAACCTCTTGCTAATTGCATCCTGTGGCCTGGTCTCGGAGTGTCCTGGTTCTGGGGTCTTCATCAGAGAAAAAGTCCTCTCTGAGGGTCTTTCATGAGAAAGGAGGAGGAGAATGAGCAACAAGAGAACAAGGAGGAGGACATAAGGGTCCAGCCACCCAGCTACACAACAAGCCATGGAGGTAGAAGCAAAGGAAGGTATACAGAAATAGAGAAAGATAAAAGTCCTTAAAACAGTGTAAAGGAATATTCTGCAACAGACAATGGGTAACAGCTGATGAGGAGTTGGGGATGTGGCTACAAAGTGGGAGAACTCTGAAGAGAGATCATGGTGATGGTTGGACATATATGTCCATACATATAATAAACTAGACTAGAACTCAGCATGTAGGACACGATAGCCTTGAACTCTTAAGTTAATGTTACACTGTTTTGTGTGTGGGGTGTGTGCAACCCTGTAGTAATATGGGGCGGCGGCAGGGCTGCGTCCCCAAAACCCCCAGCCGCCTGCCTCGCTAGCTTATGGCCCGAAATAATTACACAGAAACTGTATTCTTTTAAACACTGCTTGACCCATCTCTATCTAGCCTCTTCTAGGCTAACTCTCGCACCTGGACTAGCCCATTTCTTATCATCTGTGTAGCGCCCCTAGGTGTGCTTACCGGGAAGATTCTAGCCTAAGTCCATCCTGGGTCAGAGCTTCATAGCATGCGTCTTCCCTGGAGCAGGTAGCATGGCGTCTCTCTGAAGGCGTCTGCTCTGGAGAGGAGAGCTGTCGAGTCTGACCTCACTTCCTCTTCCTCCCAGCGTTCTGTTCTGTTTACTCCACCCACCTAAGGGTGGGCCTATCAAATGGGCCTAGCAGTTTCTTTATTGCTTAGCCAAAGAAATCAACAGATTGATATATGACACTCCCACATCACTTCCCCTTTTTCTGTTTAAACAAAAAAAGGAAGGCTTTAACCTTAACATTTGCTATTACATTTGCTATTACATTTGTTAATTACATATAACAAAACAGTTATCAAGTAAAAGTTACATCAGAAACATTTATACATATAACAAAATTGACCGTAATCTCTATCAATAAAGCAAAATCTGTACTAATGCAAATTATTCATGTCTATATCATATCCCCCTTTAAATGTTAAAGAACATTTATAAACTATAGTTGGGAACATGGGCGCAGTTTTTTCTCTCCAAACTGCTTCCTGCTGAATGGGGGCGTCGTTAATTAGGTCTTTCTTGGTATAACCTGTGTGCTAGTTTCATCTCAGTTGGCAGTTGAGCGAAGCAATTTTCTGAAGATGTTCACAGCAAACCTTCAGGAGGACGTGGTCCATCATACCAAATCGGAATAGAAGAAATGAACAGGGTCTCATCCTCTGTGAAAACAAAATAAGAAACTCCTTTCCAAAGCATCATGTCCTTAGATCCAAATTTCGAAATCGTAATACCCTTATATCCATTCTGGTTTAGCTTGGCAGCCCATATAATGAAATATCTCTCTGTACTTAGCTCCTTCACGGTCAAAAAATTTAAAGAAAACACAATGTACATAATCCAGACTCTCTGTGAATTTTCCATCTTTACGCGGCTTATTTTTATTTATATCTATAACTATCTGTACTCTGTCTCTTTAAAGACTTTACTTTTTTCTTTTTAAACCATTAACTTTATTCTCTATATTCTTTTTCTTCTCTCTCCCAAGCCAACGTACATTCATCCAACAGTGTGACTCGTTTAGCGGTCTGAATCTGTCCCATTGTGAATCTGCAATTTTTTACTATCCAGGAGCACTTTTGATTTGCACCTTTAAATCACTAGGCGCTTAAGAGTCTAAGCTGTGACATTCCTAGGTTAACTTTTTGCTTTTTGAGCGTATATCTTTGACCTGTAGACCAGGCTGTCTTTGAACTCTCAGAGATCCGCCTGTCTCTGCCTCCCAGGCATTGGGATTAAAGGTGTTTGCTACAACACCTTGAACTCACAGAGATCTGTTCGTCTCTGCCTTCTAGGCACTGGGATTAAAGGCGTGTGCCACCACACCTTGAAGTCACAGAGGTTTACTTTAAGAATTTTAACTTTTAGTCTACATATATTTTTTTTTTATTTATTTATTTATTTATTTTTCGAGACAGGGTTTCTCCGTAGCTTTTGGTTCCTGTCCTGGCACTAGCTTTTGTAGACCAGGCTGGCCTCGAACTCACAGAGATCCGCCTGCCTCTGCCTCCCGAGTGCTGGGATTAAAGGCGTGCGCCACCACCGCCCGGCTTAGTCTGCATATATTTTTAACACATTTTAAACCATTCAGAAATTTTCTCTGTCTTTGAATCTCTCTTTACTGTATATCTCTCTGTTTTTTGACCACATGAGTCTTTAATTTACCAAGCAATCTCAGTAGGACTACAGGCGTGGCTTTGCCGGCTAGAAGTAGCCCATTCCTTAGCTTTCCAACCTCATGGCTGAGGTACTGGCTGTAGCCATGTTTATAGCATTTCAAGGTCCCTGCCAGCCAGCGAGCTACAACAGACAACACTCAAGTCCTCTCTTGGTAGCCGGCCCTCCTGTCTCAAACAGTCAGAGTTTGGCCTGGCAGGATGGCCCAGAAAGCCGGCATTTTAAAACAACACAGGTTTGTTCCTGCTGCTGAGTCAGGAAAATTTCAAAATGGAGGACGTACCATTTTGTGCTAGCTCTGGGGCCACCAGGTAAGAGCGGCACTCAGCACTTTAATTCTGAGACTGAGCACGCAGCACAGAAATTCTTTTCATCCAAGTTACGTCCAAATCTGACACACAGAGCACTGCGCAGTCTGAAAACACGTCTCTGTATGGCGACAGGAATCCGCCATGCTCTTCCGCCTGCCTAAGCCTGATTCCGCCTTCTGCCCAGGTGCAGGCGGGGAGCTCTGAGTCATCGTCAAGTTCTCAGAGCACTCTCCTTCCGATCCCAAGCGGGAACACAACATAAAGCCAGAGTTTGCACTGGCGGCATAGACCCAGGAAGCCACGCTTTGAAATGACACAGCGTTTTTTCTGCTGCTGTTGCTGAATCAGGAAATCTCTCTACAGCACGCCACCAACAAACAGCAAAAATCTGTGTTAAACGCTCTCTTCCTTATTTTTAAGCCTTCTCAGGTTTTTTAAGTGGGTTTAGTCCATCACGTGGGGCGCCAAATGAAGGCGTAAGTCACAAACAATGCCACACCAGTTTGGAATTATGATTAATAGGGTGGTATTTATTTAAAGGGGAAAAAACTTACAGATCACTGTCAGCCCTCTGCGTAACCAGGAAGGAAGTCAAGTCACCGGCGGAGCAGGAAGTGAAGAGAGAGAGAGCGAGGAGAGGGAAGTGGCCGCTTTTTTAAAGGGAGAGAGACCACGCCCCAAGGGGCTGGTATCTCAGCGGCAATAGGCTGGAGGAGTGGGAGGACCTCCCGTAACACAACCCAGTATATGTGTAGAGGTAAGAGGACTCGTGGGGGTCAGTTGGTTCTGATTCCACTGCATGAATCCTGAACATTGAACTTAAGTACCAGCTTCTTTGGCAAGCCCCTTTACCTGACACACCATATTTCTGGCCTACTATGAACACACAGACACATGCACACACATACACAACCTGCATGTGGACATCATGACTGCTTAGTATCCATGAAAATCAGAAGAGGGAGTTGGATCATCTGGAACTGGAGTTAAAAGGATGTGAGCCTCCATGTTGGTGCTGGGAACTCAACCTGGGTCCTCTGCAAGAGCAGCTAGTGCTCTTAATCACTCAGCCTTCTCTCTATCCTCTCAATATGAGTGTTTTTTTAAAAAAAATAGTTTATTTACCTTTTTAATTTTTTTTTAGTTTATTTACTTTTTTATGTGCATTGCTGTCTTGTCTGCATGTATGTGTTTGAGGGTATCAGATCTTGGAGTTATAGACAGTTGTTAGCTGCTATGAGGGTGCCGAGACTTGAACCTGGGTCCTCTGGAAGATCTAATGAGTGGAGAGTGAGAGTCAACTACAATTTGTCATAGCCTGCCACGAGCATACTGCTGGGAAAAAAAACCATGATTATTGAAGGTTGAATCAGAGATCCTCACACATTATAGGGGCAATCATTTCTGAAAGACAAAATGTTATCACACTACTCTTTCCCCCCCCCCCTCTCTCTCTGGCTACATGTCTCTGTTTGTCTCTCTGGGTACAGGTGTTTGAGCACCACTGTAGCAGAATGTCCTGAGGGCCTGGCACCGGAGGGATTGCAAGTAACCTCCACTAGCTATGACACCCTGCTGAGTTACACCTGGCTTGGCTTGAGTTTTCACACAGCCTCCAGGCCTTCCTTTGGGTTACAAATACCTTTTGTTGTCCTATGTGATTCTTGACTGACAGTTTTCCATGGATACAAAGACTATGCAAAGCTTGATTCAGGGAAACCCGGAAAGCCATGGATCAGGTATATGCACAGCATTGTATTGTGGAAGTTTCGGTCTGCAACCGCAAAGGCTAAGTGTCTTCTCCAAGTGTCTCTGAGTCTTCATTTCTCAGACCTGTGTGAACCCACACTCCCATGCCAAAATATTCATGACACACCACAACGTAGAGACAGTAAGAACCTGAAATCCCTTTCAAGAATGTCCTCTTCCATGTGGCTGGTCACGGTGTTCTGCTCAATTTCAACAACTTTGGCTTGTGGGGAATTTCAGAGTCACACAATGCAAAAAATGTTAATGCAGTTTTAGGCAGGAAGTTTATAACTTAATTTTCTGTCATGAAAACTAAGATATCCAAAACAACCTAAGGATGCTCTTTAAGGGCATAGAAATCTAGAAGCACCCAAACCCAAAACAGTAGATGAGGAATAATAGGAAAGTTCAGAGTTGGAAGCAGTGAGGTGAGCATGCAAATTAATAATAATGATGATAATAATAATAAAGAGATCCCTGAAAGAGCTGGTTATTTCCAAGGATATGTATGTCACAATGCAAACTCCTGAGTGAAAGTGCAGAATGAAGACAGCCTCACAATACCTGGACCACAAAACCTCTTTGGCCATGTCTGGGAGGCTACCATATCGCTCTGCTTTCTTACAAAGAGGAGAGAATTAAAATTAAAAGTAGCTAGTCACCCTCTCAACATCTTACTGCTTCTTGTATATGACAGGTACCCTAAGCAAGTCAAGTCCACACATAGGTAGAATAGACTTTGCTACTACTCTGCAGAACTGGCCAAGACGTATTGTGTCTAGTCCCAGTGAAGAACTGGTACCTGATGTTGATTTTGTACCAGGTCATCAACTTGGTGTTCCTGTGACTCAGCATGGACAGGGAGCTTGCATGACTCAGCCTGCACCCATGGCATTCCCTGGCCCCCAGTGATTTGATAAACATTAGGAATGTAGAATGACGTAGTCTCTCTTGCCTGAGAAATAACAAAAGCATAAGTTCGAGTGATTTTATGATAATTAAAATAGAAACTCATTCCGAAGGAAAAAAAAGGAGAAAAAGGTTGTATCCTAATAAACTGATTTTTAAAAATTTACTGTGAGGTTTCTAAGTTCTACCTTGTCTATTCCATCTGGATCACTTTTAGGACTGAAGGTGTTGTCAAACCAGTTGCCAAGATAGGGAAATGATTTGGGACTGGGGTTAATGTTTAAAGGAGGAGGTGTTGTTAATTAATTTCGGGCTGCAGTGTAGAGGACAAGACGGTTACGCGAGGAAAAGACACAGACACGCGGCGGTCCCACGTGGGTGCACTTTAATGGGGGAGGGGCAACAGGCAGGTGAAGGTGTGCCGATACACTAGGAAAATGGAAGAGGGAAGAGAGGGAGAAGAGAGAGAGAGAGGGTCGTAGGACCCTCGCTTTTTAACGAGGAATACAAAGGCTCCTGGGAAATGTCTGTATCCAGGAGAATGCTGGGAACTGTAGTTCGGCAAAAGAACAACAGGAGGCATGTGCCACCTTCATCAAAGTGTCTTATTCAGAACTTAGTCCTTGCAAACTTCCACTCTATATCAGCAAGACATCATGAAAGGCACAAATACAAGGTTTTGAGAGACAGGAAACTGGAAGATGCTGTTAGGTCTGATTTAAGCTCTGTAGTTGCTTCTAGAGAGGGCAACATAGTGGTAGTTATATAAACTCAAATTACATGTTCATTATAAATGCAAATTATATAGATCTGACAATCCACTTTGAGAAATACATTTTGTTGGCTATGGTGGTACAGGCTGCTAAACCCAGAAATTCTGAAGTTGAGGCAGAATAATTATAAATTTGAGACAAACTGAGAGTAAGATCCTATCTCAGGTAACAGAAAACATGATAGGGTGTCACATAAATGCTGTCACAACAACAGAGTAGCATTCAATCTAACTTTAAAATATAAATCACAAACACCATGAAGCCTCTCAAGTTGTCTCCTCCATCTCCCACCAAGGCCTCTTTTATGACAGAAGGTGGTGTTGAACCAGGTGACATTTATGAATGGAATATTGTAGGGGCCAGATTATACAAGCCCATATTCCTACACTGTAGGGCAGTCAGAATTCTGAGCAACCTGGCAAGGCACAATTTGCACCTGCCACACAGACGGTGGTGGCTTAGCCTTTTGATAGTGATACAACCTGATGCTCTTCTAAGCAGGTGGTCAGGATATGATAATATGTTTTCTGCTCCTTCTATTGTAATTTAGGTCTCAAGCATGGTTTTTCAGCCTATGTGACAGAACAGGCATAGATGTGGATGTGACCTAAGTCATTCTCCCTGCTACCTTGGAAACAGAATGCTAAACTTCTCTGTCAGTTTACATTTTGGTATAAAAGTTATTTGAATAATAAACGAGGATGGATTTTAGGGTGTGAATTTAGGATTTCGTGAAGGATCCCTGAACCTCCCTCCCAATAGAGTTGTGTGAGTTGTGTTTTCCTTCTCACACCTCCACTCTGGTATGAGGAAGAGTTTATGTCTGGGCTGATCCCTGAATATTGGCTCCCCACAATGTGAGGCTGATAGATGAACCTCCAAACACATGGAAGAATGACCAGAAATATGGAGGAGAACGTGAGGAACCCATGAGAAAATTGCACCACAGATGGAAAGGTAAGGAATGAGTGCTCAGAACTAAGGGGTAGAATTTAAAAAAGCATGTAAGTGGGAGAATAAATCAGGAATAAAAATCATAAACAATAAGGTATATAGATGTGACAAGGAGACAGTATTCAGTTATGTATGTTGGCAGCTAAAGGAAGTTAAAGTGGAGCAGAAACAAAGGCAGAGATATTTAGAGTCTGTAGGCATTATGATCACAAAGATGCAGCTTTTAATGCTGCTGAATGGGTAGAAAGAATGAAGGGAATATAGCATTTGGCCCAAAAATGACCTAGGTTACCACTGAGATTGTCCATGCACATGTGCTATAGCTAACTGAGTTTGATCCACATGAAGTAGTGAGCTGAGTCTAACCTGTCTGTCTGTAAGGCAAGCAGGAGACAAAGTTCAGAGAGCTAATACTACCTCCCACAGTCAGCACCCAGAGTCAGCCAATAGGACAGAGTAGAAGATTCAGGAATTCTCCTAATTTTATGATTACAAGTTAAAATAAAAAGAAAAGATAGTAAGAATCAGCACAGCTACACCCACTGGAGCTTGTGATGGCATGCCATGATCTTAGAGCAGCCACAATGACAGATACTAGAGAGCCTATAAATGTACCACTCACCTCTGACCTCTGATGGGACTTTTTAACTTAGAAAGCATGACTTGTACCCAGGCAGAATGGGGATGAGGAACGGGCACCACCTGCTCCCTAGAAAGACAAAGACCCAGAAATACAAAGCCAAGTGACAAATAGAGGGAGCATGACCTGCCAATATCAAGTTGTTTTCAGTACTGTGGCTCTGTAGTGAAGTTTAAAGTCAGAGATTGTGATGATTCAGAAGTTCCATTATTGTACAGGATTGTTTAGGCTATCCTGAGGTTTTGTTTTCCTTATGAAGTTGAGGATTGTTCTTTTGAGGTCTGTGAAGAATTCTGCTATAATTTTAATGGATGTTTGCATTGAATCTGTAGATTGCTTTTGGTAAAATTGCCATTTGTTGCTATGTTGGTTCTACCATCCCAAGAGCATGGGAGATCTTTCCATTTTCTGATGTCTTAACTTTGTTTTTTCAAAGATTTAAAAGTTCTTGTCATACAGATTTTTTCACTTGTTTAGTTAGAGTTACTCCAAGATATTTTATGGTATTTGTAGCTATTAGTAAAGGGTGATGTTTCTCTGATTTCTATCTCAACTCATTTATCATCTGTGTAGAAGAGGTAAGTTTAGGTTATTTTCAGGTTTTGGCTATGACAAAATAATTCTGTTAACATAGTTGAGCACATGCCCTTATGGTAAGGTGGAGCATCTTTTGTGTATAGGCCCAAAAGTTGTATTCCTGAATCTTAAAGTAGTTTATTGTCTAATGTTCTGAGAAATTGCTATACTAGGGGCTGGAAAGATGGCTCAGTGGTTAAGAGCATTGCCTGCTCTTCCAAAGGTCCTGAGTTCAATTCCTGGCAACAACATGGTGGCTCACAACCATCTGTAATGAGGTCTGGTACCTTCTTCTGGCCTGCAGACATACATGCAGACAGATTATTGTATAATATATATATATATATATATATATATATATATATATATATATATATATAATATATAAGTCGTTATACTAGAATCCAAAGTGGCTGTGCCAATTTGCATTCCCACCAGCAGCATAGGAGTTTTTTCTTTACCCCGCATTCTCTTTAGCATAAGTTGACATCAGTGTTTTAAATCTTGGCCATTCTTATAGGTATAAGATGAACTCTCAGAGTTGTTTGATTTGCATTCTTTAATGGCTAAGGATGTTGAGCATCTTTTAAATGTCTTTCGGTCATTTCAGATTCATCTGCTGAGAGTTTTCAGTTTAGGTCTGTACCCTGTACTTTTGTTGAATTATTTTTTCTTTTGATGACCAATTTCTTGAGATCTTTGTATGTTTTGGAGTTGATTAGTAAAGATCTTTTCCCATTCTATAAGCTGACATTTTATCTTGTTGACTGTATACTTTGCTTTATAGAAGCTTCTCAGTTTTAAGAGATATCGTTTATTAATTGTTTCAATGTCTGTGCCACTAGGGCTATATTTGAGATACACCAATGCATTTTAGTGTACTTTTAACCTATTCTTCTGTGAGGTTCAGTGTGGTTGGTTTTATGTTGAGGACTTTGATTCATTTAGACCTAAGTTTTGCACACATAGATAAATATGGATCTATTTTCATTCTTCTACATGTTGATGCCCAGTTATGCCAGCATCATTTTTTGAATATGCTTTCTTATTTCCACTTTCCTGTAAGCTAGGCAGACTTATAACTTATAAGGAGGATAGTTTAAAAACTTTTAACTAGATACAATGGCTAAATTCTTCATAACATTTTTATAGCAGTCCTTAAGCCACTAAATAAAATTCTTAGAGGAAGCATTGAGCCAATTTTCAATAGACAGCTTATAGAAGCTGCCAAACAGGTACTCAAGCAGGTAGAATATACTATACAATAATCAGAGAGTACATTATATTAATTTTGATTCAGCCTTATCAAGAATGTATATTGAATACAAAACTTACTTCTACAGCAGTTTTATGAAAAAATGGTTTGCTTTTTATGACTGAACCTTCCCATTCTGCCAGTTAGATATTAAACTCTTAATTTAAAGCAGGGGATTGAACAGTACAAAAGAGCATATGAAATCTAGGGGATGTTTTAGCAGAGTACTGACTATGATCAATGTTTCTTATAATAAGCAATAAATTAATTGATAATTTTAAAGTAAAGATTCTTGGACAATTGTGTTTGTTCAATTAAAAAGCCAGATTAATAATCTTTTCCCAGCTGATTGTTGCTGTTATTTGCACAGCTATATTTTGCTAATGTTATAGCTAAAGATTCTTTAAAGGATATTCTGCTAAATCTTACAGATGGTTCATCCAATGAAAGAACTGCATATATGGTTAATAATAAAAAGGAATTGTGGAGTGTGCTTGTAACTTCTTGAAAACAGCTTAAATGGATAAACGTTGCAAACAGATTCTGGCATGGTGGCACCAAAGTGACCTTTGTTAAGGCAAGGTGAAGAAAACCCTTGTGATGAATTATAAAAAGACCCAGCCCTATATTAATTTGGGGTCCTTTTTTCACAGAAAGAAAATAAAGCTGGATGAGATGACTGCACATACAGGAAAGGAGTGGCAGTGCCGATGACATCATAGCTGATGACATCCCCTAGAGGAATCCAAGTGAGAGGAGTTGGATGAAAAGCCCACAGTCTTCTCCACCCCCATAGAGAAGAGTGCCTGATTCATGGGACCTGAGGCCATCACTCTGCATTGCTGGATGCCATTCTGAGCCGCTTCCGGAAACTTGGGACACACACAGTCACAGAGGTCCTGCTGTACGATGACTACAACTTGCTTGCAGTCTGAATCCTGTTTACTTTGGAGCTGAAATGCAGACTGAAATTTTGACTGTTTTAATCTTTGGGACACAGAACTCATTTTGATTAAAATATTGGACCTGCAAACTAAGACCTAAGCTTTCTCCTCATGGAAGGAAAGACACAAAATTAGAAATGATTGAAGCCCTTCTTCACTCAAGAGGGGGGCAGGCCTGAGGGTTTAACTGTGGCCCAGAGACTGGAACTGGTATTTGATAGCAGCAGTGTCGTTGGACTCTCACCTATCAGAAAAAACTTTTATTGTCTTTTGATTAATATGGATTTAAAAATATGTCATATGTTAAATTGTGGGTTTATTGTTAATTCCCATTCTAGAATTATAGTATTGACCTGATAATGTTTGTAACTGCTTATAAGATGTTGAGAAAAGTTTTGACATGTCCTGTAAATGTTTGGACTTAATGCATGTGTTAAGAAGTCTAGATTTTGAAACAGTATAAAATTATCAAGAGGTGCTCTAGACCAGCAGAAGAAACATTTTCAACTCAGGCGATCTTCCTCTCCTTTAAATAGGAGACTATATCTTATAGGAGCATGATTATTCATAAAACATTATGATCTCTCCTGACAGAAAAAGTATGGCTCCGAAACACAGAGCCCAAAGGTATTTCTCTCCCTTAATCTCTTTTATTCACAGAGGTCGGAGATGGGTTTGAAGCTTCTCCCCAGATGCCTAAGACAGGAACTCCATGATTAGAATGCTAGTTTCTGATGGTAAGTGTCGGTAGATGCAGGAGTCTTTGCCTAAGGCAAACACAATCATCTGCCCTGTTGCAGAAGCAAGGCTTTATTAAAGTTAATATAAGGGAACGGATGGTAGAGGGTGGATTATACAGGCCCATTTTCTTACATTGTATGGCATTCAGAATTCTGAGTGGCCTGGCAAGGCACAATTTGCATCTACTACACAGAAAGGAGTCTCTGCCTTTTGAGAGTGAGACAACTTGACACCATCCTAAGTAAGTGGTCAGGCTATGCTAAGGCCATCCTGTTCCTTCTATTGTGATTTAAGAGATCCCCTGGGGAAGAGGTGTTTTTCAGTCTACGTGACAGAGCAGGCACAGGTGTGGATGTGACCTAAGTCATTCTCCCTGCTATCTAGGAAATGGAATGTTAATGAACATTACCCTCGGTTTACATTTTGATATAAAAATGGTTTAAATAATAAATGCAGGTGAATTTCAGAACGTGAATTTAGGATTTCATGAAGGATCTCTGAAACGTCCTCCCTATAAAGTCGTGTGAGTTGTATTTTCAAATCTACACCGAATAGTTTCCAGAATTTAATAGTTTGGGAATATTATGAGACATATGCGTCTTTATGTAAGTGTAGGGCTCACTTCTCTAGTTTCATTAGGAGTGGTATTACTAAGTTTCGAGGTTAATTTACGTGTAACTTCAGGCTAACCTGCCCTTAGCTCTCCATATCCTCTTCAGTGCTTGTTGTTTGCAGCATAGTCTCGTTATGGTTTTCAGTGGTATTTCCCAAATGGGTAAAAATGTTGAATTATCTGCAGATATGCATATTTGTCACCTGTCAATCTTTTGTAATGAAGCATCTATTCAGAATGTATGTCTACTTTTATTGGCTGGTATGCACATTTTTGTAGTAAATTTGTAGGCATAGGTTTGAAGTTTTCTTTTTATTAAGAATAGCTTTAGTTTTATTTGCATCAGATTCTTCTGTGTCATCTGAACAGCTTTACACATAGATATCATCTTCAAATAAATGAAACCTTTTTATTTATTTATTTTTAATTAATTAATTTATTTATTAAAGATTTCTGCCTCCTCCCCGCCACTGCCTCCCATTTCCCCTCCCTCCCCCAATCGAGTCCCCCTCCCTCATCAGCCCAAAGAGCAGTGAGGGTTCCCTGCCCTGTGGGAAGTCCAAGGACCTCCCACCTCCTTCCAGGTCTAGTAAGGTGAGAAATTCTCATCACAAAACATTCAGGTTTGAAGTTTTCAAAGACCTTGTAGACATCTCATTCCTAAAAATCTTCCTTTATGCTTTTGTTCAGCCTCTTGGCAACTCAAATGGCTTCATTTTTCTCATCCAGTGGCTCTCCAAAAAATTATCATCCTACAGACAGCTTAGTCCCTGAATGAGCTCAGAATGAGGTCACATAAAGTAAATCTCAGTAAACAAGTGTTAGCGAGATAGCTTATTTTGCAAAGGTGCATGCTGCCAAGCCTAACAAGCTGAATTCAAGTTCTAGGACCCAGATAATGGTACAAAAGACCTGACACTAAATGTATGATTTAGAAAATGTACATGTGTGCACACCCTCATGAGCACACACACACTTAGACACAAAATTAATAAGTTAATTAAGTAATAAATTAATATGAAAAAGAGAATCTCTGTAAATAAATCTTTTCCATGTAGTTACTGGACTGATCAAGTGGTTTAACTATCTGGAGAGGGTGTGGGTAAGAATCCCAAACCTCTCCCCCCCTTCCAGTGGTTTCTAGGGTGCTGTTTTTGGCATGGATTGCTTGTTTTAAATGCCAGAGTATAGTCTGTGCTATTAAAGCAAACTGGCAGCAAGACCTAGAGTTTAAAACAAACTAAAATGACACCGATGATTACAAGAATGAGGAACCCTTGTTTTCTGTAAATGATGTGTATATAATATATATTATATGCATTGTGACTGATTTAATAGGCTGATAACAGTCCATTACTTCATACAGTCAACAATCGTGAGAACATTTGAGATGCCCAATCTAATCCTTAGAATCTGTAAATATGTTAATAGCACATGAAAAGGGAGAATTAAAGTTGTGTAAGGTTTCATTAGATGGCCCTTGGAATAGATTATCTGTGTGGGTTAAGTATAATCTCTAAGTTGCTTTTAAATGCAAGAGGGAAATATAGAGGGAGTGCCAATGTGATACCATATGAGAGACTGAACCAGACTCAACACTCTTGCCTTTTAAGGGGAAAGGGGTTGTTAACCAAAGAAGGCAGAAAGTTTCCAGTGATAGGAACATAGATTTTCTGCTAGAGTTTCAGAAAGTTCAGCCAACACCTTGACTTTAGTGATGAGAAATGAAGGCTGATAGGCTTCATCTTACATTCATACACAGTTGTATGCAGAGTTCAGTATCTCAGTCTATTGGGCTGAGGACCTAGTTTCTTGCTGGCTCTTGAGCAAACACTTCTCCCCGTTCCCTGTCACATGTTCCAAGACATTTCACAGCATTGTAACTGACTTTAATCAGAGGAAAGGGAGAAAAAAGCCAGTTTGTTTATAGCCTAATCTTGTGAGTTCTTTTTTTCACCCAGACTTTGAAGGGACTAATTGACAATTAAATGTTGCATTTTTATAAGTATAGCATATTTGATAGGCATGTGCATTGTCCTGACACTACCTACCATAGGATTATTTCTATTGTGGGGGCCCACAGGTGTGAGTCCATTCCACCTTGCCTAGTGGTTAATGAGTTTGAGCTTGTTTTGCTTTCTCAGAGTTGTTAACTATGGGTGGCTACAACACAGAGATCCTGACCTAGGCTACAGCTATTTAGTATTTTGAGTATAAAGGTGTATCTGCTCCACACGGACAAAGATTGTGGACGCTCTGTCTATTCCTTGTACCATGTTAGTGAAGTATGCTGCATTCCCCATCCCCTTTTGGAACGGGGTAGAAAAAGGTGTGGAACATAAACAAGAACAGATTCAGGGTTCATTATTCACTGAATTTCTCTCCCAAGTGCTAAGATTAAAGGTGTGTGCCACCATCACCTGGCAATATTCATTTTTATAATTTTTTTTATCATAGTGAAAATATTCAACAGTATGCCTTCCATAATTCACTGTTTGAACAAGATATCATAAGTGTACTTTAAACTATGGAAGAGCATTGTTTGCTTTTGTTCTCTGTATATCTTTGTGGAGAACAGAGTGTCCTTAAATTTAGTAGTGGATATAAGCTGATGAGCTTCCCAACTTCTCTGTTGAAATTTGTTAGAAATAGCTTTTGTTTCCTGCAAATAATATCATCCCTTCATTCTTCTAAACCACTCCCCATTCTTATGCATATTGTATATTGAACAACTGTACACACAGACAGTTACATTTTATATAAAATTCTGGACAGTGAATAGAAATTTTAAAATTTATTTCTGTAAGCAACAATATCATTGCAACCAAATTTTCAATCTAAAGTAATTTGATTCAATTTCAAAATGAAGTAAGCCAAACAAGAATATCTGAACAGCTGAGCAACAGTAGGAAATAGCATACCATCTTGCTCAGTCCATGGTCAATGCATATATGCATTGAAGAAAATTTTATGCCCTCATTTCAAACTCTCCCAGTTCTGGATCCTAAAATAGTGAGAAATACAAAGCTGGAAGTTTCTGACTTTAATTTTTTAATTAGAATAGAATTATATAACTGACACTTATATTAAAAAACAATTAAATTTGATGAAAAATAATTTTTCTAAATTGAAGAACAGTATCTAATGTTATGAAAAAGTCAGAAACCTCAGTTTGTCTCCTAGTTCCCATTACTCTAAAGGATGAAGTTTCTCTTCATGATCAAAAGCTTTCTGTTCATTTTAGTACTGAGGCTATTCCTTTTTGGTAGACTATATTTTACTAATGAAACATTATTTTAGGAAATTAGTTTAAAACTATTGACAGTCAAAAGAAAGGAGAGTGTTCATAAATCTATAAGATGAAAGTAATGAAAGCATGCCAAAATAAAGTTCTCTTAACAGCAACACTGTGTGTCTGTAACACCCTATTCTGTGTTACCCCCTCGGTACAGTTCGTGTGCCACTGTACACGAGTTGGTCAAGGGCCTGGAAATTGAAAGAACACACAAAGAGACCTGGGTCATTCAAAAGGAGATCAGTGGAATGCTGTTTATTTAACCTTGGGGAAATTCTTATATACCTTGCTGCTGTGCAAAGATTTCCACCTAGGCAGGTAGGAAATTACCACACCAAAGATGGAGTCAACAATGCCCTACAGCTAATCACCAAGTGGGGCAGAGGGAGAATAGGAATGAACAAAAAGCTTTAGTTAGCTGACCAAAAACTGTTCTCAAGATGAACCCCAGGAACAAGAGTAGACCAGAGCCCAACACTTGGCCAGTGACTCAGGCATATTTCTAGCTAGCTCTTACACCTTGAATTAACCCATTTCTATAATCTATGTATTGCCACAAGTCTATGGCTTACTGGTAAAGGTTCTGGGTGTCTGTCTCCTTTGGCAATTACATGGCATCTCCTTGAGTCCACCTACTCTCTTTCTATATTTCTGTTCAGATTTCCTGCCTGACTTTACTCTGCTAAGCCACTGGCTGAAACAGTTTTATTCATTGACTGATAAAAGCAATACTATACAGAAGGACTTCCTACATCAATCTTGAATGAGGGAGCAATTTGGAGGTTATCATGAAACCTGGCACCAGAGAAATTCCCAGGAATCCACAAGGATGATACCAGCTAAGACCCTAAGCAATAATGGAGAGGGTGCCTGAACTGGCCTTCCCCTGTAATCAGATTGATTACTACCTTAATTGTCATCATAGAATCTTCATCCAGTTACTGATGGAAAAAGATGCAGAGATCCACAGCTAAGCACTGGGACAACTCTTTAGAGTCCAGTCAAAGAGAGGGAGGAGCAATAATATGAGCAAAGGGGTTAAGACCATAATGGGGATACCCACAGAAACAGTTGACCTGAGCTAGCAGAAACTCACTGACTCTAGACTGATAGTGGAGGAACCTACATAGGGCCAAGTGAGGCCCTCTGAATGTGGGTGACAATTGTATGGCTTGGAAAGTCTGTGTGACTACTGGCAGTGGGACTAGGATTTATCCCTAGTGTTTGAACTGGCTTTTTGGAGCCCATTCTTTTTGGAGGAATATGGGGCCCCGGTCTACCCTTGTTCCTGGGGTTCATCTTGAGGACAGTTTCTGGTCAGCTAACTAAAGATTTCTGTTCATTCCTGTGCTCCCTCTGTCCCACCTGGTGATTAGCTGTAGGGCATTGTTGACTCCATCTTTGGTGTGGTAATTTCCCACCTGCCTGGTCAGAAATCCTTGTGCAGCAGGGAGGTACAAAAGGATTTCCTCAAAGTTGAATAAACGGCATTCAGCTGATCTCCTTTTGAATGACCCAGGTCTCTTTGTGTGTTCTTTCAATCTTCAGGCCCTTGCTTGACTCACGTATGGTACAGTGGCGTGCGAACTGTACCAAGGGGGTAACACAGAATCGCGTGTTACAGAGGAATACTTTGCTTAGCCCAGATATACAAGGGAGAGCCTTGGTCCTGCCTAAGAGAGATGTGTCAGACTTTGTTGACTCCCCATGGGAAATCTTACCCTCTCTAAGGAGTGGTTGGGGGTGGGGTGGGGGAAAGGTGGGGTGAGCGGGAGAAGGGAAGGGAGTGGGAATGGAGATAGATATGTAAAATGAGAAAAGATTGTTTTAGACAGATAGATAGATAGACAGACGATGGATGGATGGATGGATGGATGGATGGATGGATGGATGGATGGATAGCATGATGCTAACAAATCTTCAGGTTACAAAAGGGGATTTATTAGAGTAGCATGCACAAGCACGAGATGCTTTACAGTCTCCTCGTTGTCTGTCAGGCTGGAAAGCCAGAGAATCTAGTAGCTGCTCTGCTTTAGATACAATTAGTGATGCAGTCCCACCCTGAAGATGAAGGTTAGAAGCCTCTGAGAGCTACTGCTGTAGGGCTGTGCTGAGGGACTGGAGAATGAGATGACATCCAAAGGCAACAGCAGCATATTGATGCGCTTTCTGCAGAACAGCGGGGTTAGCATGTGATGGCTGTTTCTCCTCTTTCACACACATGCTGTTGGATGGCACTGCTCCCATCCATCCTGGGTCCTCCCCTGTCCATTTACTGTCTTACATGTCAGTCATCTCTAGAAATGCCTTCAAAGACACAGAGAGATGCTTTATTAATCTCACAGATCATTATCTAATCACATTGATGTTCAAGATGAGTCATTACACAGCCCAGGCATGGAGGTTGGAGATAACGTTTGTCTTGAATGAGTTTCAAATTCACCTTGAGCCAGAGGATAAAATTCGGGAATGTTTGTAAAGCAGAGAGAGAGAGTGTCCTGTGCATGTGTACTCAAACCTCACAGCTCTCATGGGTCACAGATTCAGAAAATGTTGGCGTTAATGTGAGGTGAGGTCCCCAGGGGACACTTTGCACAGACCAAGTGAAGGGTTGATGATTTTAACAGAGACATCCTTCACTCAATTCCTCCAAATTAACCACCACAGATGCTTTAGAAATGGATAAAGCATGACCATTCTGGGGTGGCTAGGTTTCCATCTAAAACTTGGGGCTTTATTTCAAAAACTGGGAGAGTAGTCCTAACTAAATAGAAGAATAAGCTCTTTTAATTGGTACAACGACAATCTGAGGTGGGTGTTCTTATTCCCATTTTACAGATGAGTACACTGTAGCTCAGACTGGCTGAAGCAACCTGTTGCTAGCTGAAGGACAACCCTGCAGTCCTGAGAGAATTTGGCTCAGGCTCAGATACTGCTTCCTAGAATGTCCTAAACAATGTCTTTACTCTGTGCACATGGTTCCTTTTAGCTCCAACCTTCCGCAGTCACACAAGTCTGAGGTAGCACAGCTTCAGAGATCCAGAACCTACTATTTCCCAGCCAAGGATTACTCTAGGGCTTGTCTAAGCCCATGTTAGTAGACACCTGGTCTCCATCACTCCCACCATATTCACCAATATTCACCAATATCCACCATATTCACCAAGGCCATATTCACCAATTCCCATATAGGAGTTTGGGGACCATCCTTAACTTTTTTTTTAACTCTTTCCTAATATCTGGTACTGACTGAGGAAACAGAATGATTAGTAGAAAAGGAACCTAGCTGCTTTTATACCTGAGGGAGATTTGGAAGAGAAAAGGGAGCATGGAAGGGGCTAGCCCAGTGCACAGAGGGGGTTCAGCAGTGGAGCAGTGAGGTAGGAGGGGAAGGGGAAGGTGGAAGTTGAACCTCCACATTGGGAAAGCGAGGGGAAAGAAAGTAGCTCCATAGGAGGAGGTTGGGAAGTGTGGGCTTGAGGGAGTGGGGGAGGGGCCAGTGCCTCTGGCAGCATGGTGCTGAGAGAGACTGGCTACTAAGGGAAGGGAGGGGTGAAAGCACAGAGACCAAAAACCATGGGCACATATATATATATATATATACAAAAGTCTTTTAAAATTGAGCCTGTCTGATACAAATGAACAGAGCAGGCTCAATTTAAAAAGATTTTTGTAAGAGGCTTACAGGGGAAGAAGCGGACTTGGCTTTGAACTGTATAACGCAAGCTCTCCGGTGACCCAAAAATTCCCAATCAAGCCAAATCAAAACAAGCCGAATTAAGAAATATCCAGGTTTAGCTGGGACATTGATGGAGGAAGGTCATTGGCTAATAAAGGAACTGCCTTGGCCCATTTTATTGGTTAGGACAGAGGTAGGTGGAGTAAACAGAACAGGATGCTGGGAGGAAGAGGAAGTGAGGTCAGACTTGACAGCTCTCCTCTCGGGAGCAGACGCCTCAGCAGAGACGCCATGCTCCCCGCTCCAGGGAAGATGCACGCTATGAAGCTCCGACCCAGGATGGACTTAGGCTAGAATCTTCCCAGTAAGACTGGTGCTATACAGATGATAAGAAATAGGCTAGTCCAGGTGCGAGAGTTAGCCTAGAAGAGGCTAGGTAGAAATGAGCCAAGCAGTGTTTAAATGAATACAGTTTGTGTGTTGTTATTTCGGTGCAAAAGCTAGCTGAGCAGGCAGCTGGGGTGTTGGGGACGCAGCCCTGTCGCTGCTCCTTATTACTACAGGCCATGGTGGCACACGCCTTTAATCCCAGAACTCGGGAGGCAGAGGCAGGTGGATCTTTGTGAGTTCGAGGCCAGCCTGGTCTACAAGAGCTAGTTCCAGGACAGGAACCAAAAGCTATGGAGAAACCCTGTCTTGAAAAATCCAAAGGAAAAAAAAGAAATATCCAAGTTTAATCGGAGATCTGCGCTCTCAGGTGACCCCAAGGGGAGCTGCAGGAATACGATCCCCAGGAGGAAGAAAGTGAGACCAAGTGTTCCTCTTTCTGGAGATCACTTAAGTACCCTGGGGACCTGGCCTGCTGAGATTTGGAGTCCAGACCAGGCCTTGGGGCTGGGATAGATATGAGGGACTGGGGCCTACGCTCCCAACTTGACACTGTGTTGTGCCTATTATGCTTTAAGTATTTGAATGTGGTATTGAGCCAAACACCATCCACTCATGCATTCATGGTTTTATATTTTAAACTTGGAACCTTAAAGAATCATCCAGCAAGCTGACATTCCAGATCCATTCCTGATGTTGTGACCCTTTAATACAGTTTGTCATGTTGTGGGGACCCCAACCATACAATTATTCTTATTGTTACCTCATAGCTGTAATTTTGCTACTGTTATGAATCATAAACACCTGACTGCTCTGAAGGTCCTGGCTGACCCCTGTGGAAACGTTTCTCTTCCCAGGGTCCATGATGCACAAGACTAAAATCCCTGGCTTGCTGGGTAGAGAGGCTTGATGCTGAGCTGCTAAACAATGTCTTGTAGCCTGAGTTTGGCCTTTGGTGCAGGAGGGCTGAGGAGCCGGGCCTGTGCCTTGCGCACGTCCCTGGGCAGCTCACCCTGCTTTGCCAGTTTCTTTTGCCTGAGCTTCGCAGCATTGGGGACCTGGTGTGCGAGGATGTCTTTGGGAGCAGGGATCTTAGACTGAAAGAAGGAGCTATGGGAGAAACTGAACTTGGGTCTCTGCAAGAGCAGCACCTGTTCCTAACTCCTGAACCATCTGTCTATCTTTTCTCTTTTGACTTATAAATACATGTTTTGTTTTGTCTTGTCTTTTTGACAGCTCTGTCAGATCCACACAGGCACTTCAAATATATTTCTGCCTGAGAGGCTCAGTCTACTACCCCTGTGCACGTTTGAATGAAGAATCTTTGCCACAGGCTCACCTGTTTGTACCCTTGCTCATATTGGGGAGGTTATGGAGGATTTAGGAGGGGCAGTCTTCTGGAAGAGGTGCGTGTCACTGGGGGTGTGTTTTGACAATGTGTTTCCCACCTCACTTCCGTTTTCTCTCTGTGTTTTCTGCATGTGGTTGAGATGCAACTGCTCAGTGTTCTGTTTCAGCTGCCCCACCATTATTAACCTTCCTTTGGAGACGCAAGCCAGAATGAACTCTTCCTTCCACAAGGTACTTTTGATCATGATGTTTTATCCCAACAGTGGAAAAGTAACTGCCATTGCACACGCTCAGACAGACTTCCTCCTTCAGTCCCCATATGGCATGGTGGTTTCATCAAAGTGTTTTCCAACAAATGAGACTTGTTCCTGTTCTCTGGCACCAGTACCAGTCTAATCACTCATCTTTGTTTGTTTGAGATCTTCTGCACCCAAGGATGACTTTGAATGTTGATCTTCCTGCCTGCACCTTCCACACACTGACTTACAGACATGCACTACCACACGGGGCTAATCACAGAGTCTGAAAGCTTTTGCCTCAAAATGTTCCTGGTCCTGGCCATTTGTCTCCATGTGCAGCCCCAGTGGTAAACTGATGCAGCCAGGCCCACGTCCAGTCTGTCCTCTACACCCTACGACTGCAAAGTTAGAGTCCAGCAGCTGCTCAGGCTGCAGCACTACCCTTCAGGTCTCACAGATACACTACTGAGACACTGTGACTCTCCAGCTGACATACTTCCATCCAGGCCCAGGGTTTCTCAGCTGGGGAGTGACTTATGTCAGAGGGCATTAGTGGCCACACATCCTGCTCCCTTTCCTCCCTCCTTCCTGGTTTAGGCTTGTGCAGTAAAACCACCACTATTCTCAGAAGGATGCCATGTTGGTGGGGCCTGAAATCTTATAGCCCCACTGCCATGCTGACATGCCACTACCTTTCTGACTGTCTGTGGCATTGGTAACTCTTAGTAAACACCTTTCTCCCCAGTAACCAGTCTCAGTGACACTCTTAAACCCTGAGAACTTTCACACATGCTGATGTCATCACAGCAGGGTGCTGAGGTGGCCACTTCATTTGCCAGTGGTATCAGAGGCTTGGGGACTTGACTTACAAGGTTCCCTCTTGTCATCTCCTGTCACCTTCGCCAGCACCATACTACTCAAGAGTTCCTGATATGGATTCCCTTTCCTGGAAGGCCAGAGAGAGTCCTACATGACTTCCAGCACTTTCTTGGCTATTCTGTGGAAGGGAGAGAGTTTGAGATAAATTCTCATGTAGTCAAGATTCTCCTGCCTCCACTTCCCAGGTGCACAGACTGAGGTGTGGATCACAGTGGCTGTCATTGTTTTAATTTTTAATTGTATTATATTTATTTATTCACCATATGTGTGAGTGTGAACAGGCCATGGTGTGTGTGTGTCAGAGAACAACATACAAGAATCAGTTCTTTCCTTTGGTCCTGTGTGTTCTAGCATTTCCAGTGTCTTGACCTCCTGAGCCATTTCACTGCATTTCGCTGTCATTATTTATTCTTTGACATTGTATGCAATTTTTCTTTCTCTGAGAGCTCCCCTACCCACTTGTCTCTGCTCTGACTGTGTCTGTCAACACCACAGCTCTCTCTGAAATGAACAGTCAATCTTTGGGATGCCTCCCCCATCACCCACAGTTACTGTGAAGCTGGAAATTCATCTACTTGGAATTCTCCAGTTTCAAGTCAAACTTTGGGAAGTAGAGCAATACTTCTGAGCTGAGGGTACTTCCGGTCCCTTCTGCTTTTCCCTCCCCCGGCTTTCTCCTAGGCAGGCCCTTTCTCCTCTGTAAAAGGGGTGGACTGATGATGAAATGACTGAGTCAACAGAGAAGAACTGAGCTGTGACTGGACTGTGTGCTTCACAGACTGAACCCTCAGAGGTCTCACTTGGGGAACCGGCTTAGAGCAAATTTCCAGTGGGGTTAGCAGTGCACGACTCCAGCAAAACTAAACTGAAACATCAGCAACAAAAGACCCCAGCTACTCTAAGCGGAAGCCTCAGAAACTGACTCTGGACTCTAGAGGAGGCCATCAGGGATCTGCCTTGGGGAGGCCGAATGCCACCCTTAGCTATTACTACTCAAAAGCTGTCCACCTTGTTGTTTTTAAAGGCAGAATCTCTTACTAGGACCTAGGGCTCAATAATTAGGCTAGTATGAGTAGCCATCAGCCTCGGGGGTGATCTTGTCTCCTCCTGCTCAGCACTGGGATTACAAGGATTGTGGTGATAGATAAGCAAGCTTGCATGGCAAGCACTTTACTGACTGAGCCATTACCTGAGTCCTAGGATCTGTGCTGTCAGCAATCCCCTTCGATGACTCTGATGTAGATTTTCCTGTGAAAACACATGAGGAAGTGTGCTGGGATGCAGTCTTGGACCACTTACTGTTCCTCCTCTTCCACCTGAGGAACACCAGCAATCCCAAAACCCCATCCAGGAGTACAGCAGCAGCCACTGCCAACCCAACTCTGGTTCCCAGATTCAGGATGTAATTGTCTTCACTCATCTGACCTTCTGTGGCCATGAGAGCATTTTTGCTGCATACAGAAGTTGTAGGATGGGGCTTGGAGAGGTGGACCTGGGGTCTAGGAAGAGATAAAGGAAGTCAGCATAGAACTTTCCCAGTAGGAATGAAGATATTCTAAAGATACTTCTCAGAATCTTTGCCATCAGATACTGAAGCAATGGATTCCAAGGAACTGGCATCACCAAAGAATTCTGAAGAAGCTGGGAGAAGGAAAAGGCAAAGCTTGGAGCCAGTCAGTGAAAGAACTGATCTCCCAGAGAGTTCACACAGTTCTGATAACCCCTCAGATCAACTTGCAGGAGAGACTGGAGACAGAGGATGATGGCTCACAGTGGGTGGAGCTACACCAGACCTGAGATTGCTTAGCTATGCATATGTCTTGCCTTCTATTTAAGCCTAAACCTCATGTCAGATGTGTCAAATCCCAAATATGGTTTTGTCACTGGACCTCCTTGTTCCTCTTCCCAATCTGGCCAAGCTGAGTGCTGCAAGCTGCTACATTACATAGAACTGCCCAGTCATCTTTTCATGAGCGACTTATCAGAACCAAGGGATCCATTAAAGGCTAAGCCCAAAGGCAAGGCTTTTGGTGTTCTTGTTTTGTGAATAAAGTGGCTGTCCTTTGCCGTAGATTTTTCGCTATAGCTGGCTTCCCTTCTGTTACATATTTGGGAGTTAATTCCCTAGTTCAGAACAGTTTCCCACGGCCAGGATTTTTTCCTCTCTCCAAGGTAAGCACAGAGCTCTACTTTCCTGCAATTATCTTTATCAGCAGGCATTTGGTCAGTGCTTAGGGTCCAGGCATAGATCATTACCTGCCCACGCTGCTGCTCTGCTTTTATCCCACTTCAAAGATTCTTAACTCCTTTTGCTCACCTCCACCTCAGTTCACTGATGACTTTAGTTCAGGACCCTCAAGGACAGCAGAAGAAATAATTTTTCTGCAATCCAGAGAAAGACCCACAACACCCACAATCACAACAACTGATAACAGCATAGCCCAGAAGCGTTAATTTAGAGGCCTGGCTGTCTTCTTGGTTTAGAGCACTAAGTCTAACTCCTGACCTAGACTATAAAGACTGCAATGTCTGGTGTGTGTGCTATCTGATCAAGGGTCATCAGCTTCTCCCTGACTGTTTATGTAGGTTACCTGGTAGCCTCTATGCATGCTGGGAAGTGGTAGTCTGATTTAAACAATCTGTGCCCTGTTCATAATTTTACTGAAAATAAACCTTTTAGCTCTTTCTACCACCTAAAAATGTAGTGTAGTACACTAACCTTCCCAATAGAATTCTCTGATTTAATTCTCTTAACCAACTTTCCCCATTAAGGAGTTCATATACAGACTCTCTCTCTCTCTCTCTCTCTCTCTCTCTCTCTCTCTCTCTCTCTCTCTCTCTGTGTGTGTGTGTGTGTGTGTGAAAACCTTTATCTGACTTTCTATGGGGCAAAAGAATCTGGCCCTGGAACCTGCCAGGGCTGAGGAATTGCTGGTTTTAAGGATATATATGTCTGGGAACATTTGTAACAGGTAGAACTGAGAACAACATAGAACAAGGAACAAGGGAGAACAAGAGGAACCATGAGAAATAATGGATTGAAGAATAAAAAATTATGGATAAACGGAACCTGTTGGGAGTAGACTTCTTTCCCCTAGATCTTTACCCTCAGATTTTTAGGCCCCCTTTAGCTCATCCTGGCATCTTTAATTGAAGCCTGAATGGAGAAATCTTAAAGGCAAGAACTTTAAGGCTCCTGTAAGCTGAGAAAGCCTCTTTCCTATGTTTTTCACTGTGATCTGCCTCTCTAATTGTCCTGTTGAGGACAAGTGGCCAAGACTGGATTGTTAGAGCTGCCATGGCTCAGGCTGGGATCCTACACTCAAGTAACAAGTGGGTTCTTGTCAGATTGGGGGAATGGACAGAAGGGCATGGGTATCTTTTCTCTTTTGGGGGATGCAGGATGAGGAATAGCTCTTTGAACCTCACACAGAAAGAAGGGAACAGATGCTGATGCTGAGAACTGGGTGAACAATGACAACTTTACTTCCTGGTAGGAATGTCCTCAGACGCTCATGTCATCCCTTACAAAGAGCAATCTCTAAGTCATACAGATCTAAACAGTCATTTTCTAGTAACAGTCCTTGTTAGAACAGAAGTAGCCAGCCAGGGTGGACAAAGATGCTCCTTGGATATGAGTTATTGAATCAAAATCTCAGTGCCAGAAATGGCTTGCCTCCCCATGCCTTATTGGTGAGCGTGGCTCAGAGCCCCCAATACCACACAGACTATTGCCATTGCTCTTGGTTCCCTACATAACTAGATGTTAAGAACCTATTGCTGAAGATGCTGCTCGCTTTTGGTGTAGATACAATGAAAATACATTGTAAAATGTGTGAAATAATCAAATACTACTAAAAATCTTTTAGCCATTTCTTTTATGTATGTCTGCAGTATGTGTCTGCTGAGTGTACATACACGCAAACAAGCAATGAGCACACACACACACACACACACAGGATAGAGTTGAGCACCTGAATATGATTTTGGGGACAGAAGAGGCTTGTGAGTCCTCTTGTACATTCTCTATCTTTTCCTCAGGAGCAGCATCTCTCTGTGATATGGGGGCTCAAGTATCAGCTAGACTGAAAGCCAACAAACTCTGCAATCCTCCTGCCTCCACCTCCTTAGTGTCACAGCATATGCAGGGACACCTAGCTTCCTCCATGGGTGATGGGATTTGAACTTTGGTCCTCACAATCACAAAGCCAGTGCTCTTAACATTTATTTAAAGTTGAAGTCCATGCAGCCCAGACTGGTGTTGAACTTGCTGTGTAGCTAATGACCATAGACTCCTGATCTCTTTGCCTCCACCTTCCACTGGGATCACAGGTTTGCACCACCCAACCTAAAAATCACTTTAAAATTGACTGTGGTGGAGCACACCTGTCACCCCAGCATTCGAGAGGCAGAGACAGACGGATCTCTGTGAGTTCAAGGTTCATCTAGTCTACATAGCAGGTTCTGAGCCAGCTAGGGCTACATAGTAAGACCCTGTCTCAGGTATAAATGGATGTAACATACGATATATCATTTGAACTCTGCAGTATGTGGTCCAGTGGCTTACAGCACATTCATTTTGCCGAGCAGGCACCATTACTATTCATTTCCAGACATTTCTTATATAACGAATTTCTTTGTTGTCCCAATCTTAACAGGGAGTGTAGCCAAACATATATATGTATGTGTGTGTGCAAATGTAGGTGCATATATCTATACATATATTTCACCTTCTTTCCCAGAATGTCTCAAAAGAACAAAACAAAAAAATAAAGTTGTTGGAAGCATAGTGGTTGAGTAATGACTGAGAAGGAAAGAGTCACTTCAGCCACTGTCATGGATAAGGTTAGAGTCACTAAGAAAGTGTAGTCCTGAGAGGAGAAAAGGCAGGTCAGCTACTGAGGGGATGGCTCAGTCCAGAAAGCACTTGCCTTGTTAGTTATTTTGTCAATTTGACAAAGCTGTAGGTATCTGAGAAGGGGAACCTCAACTGAGAAAATGCATCCATCAGATTGCTCATAGGCAAGTCTGTAGAACATTTTCTTAATTTGATTGATGTGGGAGAACCCAGCTCACTGTGGGTGCTACCATGTCTGGGCTGGTGGTCCTGGATGCTATGATCAAAGCAGGCTGAGAAAGCCACAAAAAGCAAGCCAGTAAGTAGCCCTCCTCTATGGCTTCTGCTTCAGTTCCTCTTCCAGGTTCCTGCCTAGAATTGCTGCCCTGAGCTCCATTGATGATGGATTGTGATTGGGATGTGTAAGTGAAATAAGCCTTTTCCTCCCTGAGTGCTTTGGTCATAGTGTTTATCATAGCAATAGGAACTCCATCCAGGACACCTTTTAAGCACAAAGGCCTGAGTCACATCTGGAGGGACTGGTGCCTGTCACCATGCACTTGTAATCCCAGCACTGCAGAGGGAACATGGGCAAATCCCTGGGCTCACTGCCAGCTGGTTTGGCCTACTTGGTGAGTTCCAGGACAGAGAAAGACCACAGGAAAAAAAGAAAGAAAGAAAGAAAGAAAGAGAGAGAGAGAAAAAAAGAAAGAAAGAAAGAAAGAAAGAAAGAAAGAAAGAAAGAAAGAAAGAAAGAAGAAAAGGCATAAAGGGTCTAGGGAAAGGTTTCCAAGGTTGTTACCTGGCCTCCACATGTATGTCCACACAGACACTTGCTTCTAAATATGTAACCACACTGACAATAACATACACATAAATTAAAAATTAATAAAAAAAATTAACCAGAGTTACTAGATAAAACATCTTCTGTGAGGTTTGATCCCTCAGAACCAACATAAAAAGCCAGATGTCATGAGCATCTGCAACTGCAGCACTGCTTTGGGGAGACAGGAGGCAGAGGTGGGAGAATCACAGGGAGGCTGTCTCAGCAGCCATCTTGCACTCTGTGGTGAGGAGGCACAACAGGGGGAGACCCTGCTTCAAAGCAAGTTGGAAGGAAAGAATTCAACTCCAAAAGTCCTCTGAGCATCCCATTGAGACACCCATGCCCACATGCCTGTGCACACACAAACAGTAAGTACAAATAAAAATGAAGACAGTGGAGCAGGATGGGATAGACAGGCCAGAAATGCATGCTGTTCTACAAGAGTATCTAAAAACCATATCTGGATTTGCACCTAAGTATACGTTATGGCTGCTAGTTTGGTGTTTATGGGGGACTCCTACAGTGGGAGTGGTGTGTCTCTGGCTCTTTAACTTGCTTATGGGACTCTTCCTCCTACTGGGTTGTCTTGTCTAGCCTATCACAATAGAAGGGCTTTTGCCTTGTCTTATTGCGTCTCACTTTGTTCTGTTTGGCTGTGGTTTCTTGGAGGTCTGCTCTTTTCAGAAAACCAAACGGGAGTGGAGTGGGGTGGATCTGATGGAAAGGAAAGATGGACAATGTCGGGGGGGAGGGGGAGAAGAATCTATTTTCATTGAGAGAAAGAGAAAGAGGCGTGTCATCAGGGGTCTTTTTGCTTAGAAATAAAAGAGAAAAATTTGCAAAGGAACGTATTATTGAATTTGACTACAAAAATAAAATTATGTGAAAAATAATAAACCAACTGAAGGATTCTTTCTCAATACTTGTTGCAAATATTTCTCTGGTTGTGACTTCTTTACACTAAATGTGGGAATTTTGATCAGATAAACACATTTCTTTTGGGGGTCTTTGGCTGTAGCTCAGTTGGTAGAGTGCTTGCCTATCATGCATGAGGCTCTGAGTCCCATCTTAAGCACTGCACACAGGAGTGGAGACACACCCTTGTGATCTCAGCACTTGCGAAGTGGAGGCTGGAGAATTAGGAGTTCAAGATCATCCTCAGCTACAGAGCAAGTTTGAGGCCAGCCTGGGCTATATGAGACTCATCTTTAAAAATGGAAAAAAAATGTCTTTTTATCATTGATTTTAACATTTTAAAAACAATGGGCGGGAATATTCAGTTAATGAATTGATTTTAAAAATATAATGGAAAGAAAATGTCTTTTTATCATTTATTTTAACACTTTAAAAACAATGGGCAGGAATATTCAGTTAATGAATTAATTTAAAAAATACTGATGGAAGAACCCATGGTGACCATGAGGTATAACTCAATGACAGAGTCCTGGTCTCACATGCATGTGGCCTTGGGGACCATCTGAAGTCCTTCTAAAGAAGAACAACATGGTGTGTCTGACTGAAGCACAGACAGGCACGGCTGCTTTAAATTGGTCGTTCTGTCAAGCACCTAACAGGTTATCTCAAGGTCCAGGAGAAATTAGGAAAGAAGGAAGAGGGAGGAGGCTGAGAAGAACAGAAATCTCAGAAAAGTTCACTTAGGGAAATGTGTTGGGGCACAGGAAACACAGATGTAAGGTGGCCTGGCCAGTTCTGGCTGTGGACTTTATCCTGAACCAGGACAGGGGTTAAGATGAGGAGTGGTTGGCCAGGGCGAGGCAGGTGGGCCCAACTTGGAGGGCATAAACCCGTTTATCGCTGGCACCCTGAGAATTGACAATGCAATTAATGATAATTGATTATTATTTGGTTCTTAATTTTATATTTTATTTTCTAAATGTTTATTTTTATTAAATTTTTGCAAACACATAGTGGTATGTGCATGTGTATCTGTGTGTGTCACAGATTAACCTTAGTTGTTCCTTCCTCAGATATCATACACCTCACTTGTAAGACAGCATGCACCAGATGCTCAGGTACCTATATTGGATTGTCAGCATCCTGTGGGAAAACACAAACAGCCCTCTTCCCCACACCAGTACAGGATCTGGACCATACCAGTTGCTGTCTGCTAGATTCTTCCATTTGACATGAGGCATCCTGGAAGAGTCTGGCCGCCAATGCCAGTCAGCAGCTGTATGAGATTGAGCATCAACAGTCCAAAAATTTAAAATGTATAAAATAAAAGACAAATGGTCTCTGGGGTTGGAACCATATTCCTCCTTTTTGTTTTATGCAAATAAGCTTTGAGCGTACAATGTGCTCGCTCCACTATAGCTTGTCCTTGAAGCTTATAGGGTATTTTTGTCTTATGAGAAATGGAGAACTCAGAGCAAAATTTAGCAAAGCCTGTTTTGGTGTAGGCTGGCCCATTATTAGTTTTTACAGTTTTTGGAACTCCCGTGTATGCAAAAGCCTGGAGACAGTGACTTCTAACATCCCGTAATTTTTTTCTGTATGAGCCGAGGCAAAAATAAGATGAGAATATGTATCCACAGTTACGTGAACATATTGTATGTGCCCAAAAGAAGGAACATGGGTAACATCCATTTGTCATAAATGAGTAGGAGCAAGCCCATGAGGATTAACTCCCAAATGGGGAACAGTTAAAAGTTCTGTACACAGAGAGCATTTTTTAAACAATATCAGTGGCCTTCTCTCAAGATATCTTAAAATGAAGTCTTAAACACCCAGCATTGAGATGAAAATGATAATGAGTGTTTTCTGCAGCTTCATAAGATTCTTGACTAACTGCACAAATTTGGTGAGTAAACTGATTAGACAATGCATTCCCCTTGCTCAAGGGACCAGGAAGGTCAGTATGAGCCTGCAAATGTCCTATGTAAATGGGAACAGATTGGGCCCAAAGCAAAGTTTGAATAGTCAATAACTGCATTTGGACTCAAGATACAGAGGCAATGTAAGCTGCAGTTTCCAAAGGTGCAAGAATTTTGCTTATATACTGACTGTTAGTAAAAAGGTTAAATGGAATATCAGGATATTTCTCTAGGGCCATCTGGACAGCAACCAATTCAGCCACCTGAGCCGATTTAACATTAACAGGCTGAATATCAAAATCAGGAGGGGATGATTTTTGAAAAAGGTGACCAACTTATAAACACAAGGTCCAGTTTTTAGCAAAATTCTGTAGCCAAGTTATTTCTGCCTGGGTATATGGTATAATAACCTTATCAGGTAACATTTTAAAGTTGGTAAACTAAGTTTATACCCTTTCTGAATAACACGTAGCACAGCTCATGGATATGAGATAACAATTTTTACAGGTGACACATGTTCATGTACCCATAGGATGGGTCCTTTCTGCCAAAAAACTCCAGTAGGACTATGTTGAGAGGGAAAATTATCAACAGCAGCGGCTGACTAAAGTCAATATAATGAATATGAGCAGAGGCAAGCTTTTCTTCAATTAAAGTAATACATTGGATTGCCTGAGGCATCAACTCTTAGAAGGAGGTTGGGTCTGGATTCCCCTGCAGAATGTCCATACAACCATTTACTGCTCTAAGATCTCACAGCAACTTCCATTTATGAGACTTTTTTAAATAACAAAGTATTTTTACAAGAGTATTCCAAGGAGAAGTGGATGCCACTATGCATCCTGTTTTTAGCTGTTCTAGGAGCTCACTCTGTAGACCAGGCTGGCCTTGAACTCAGTTTTGCCAGTCTCTGTCTCCAGAGCTGGGATAAAGTTGTGCACCATCACATCTGGCTTTTTATCTGGGCTGATTAACCTGCAGGGCAGTTTTTTTATGCATCCTGACCTTTGCATTGAAAACAATTTCTTGATCTAGCTCCACCTTGACCCCCCCAAGGGCAGAAACAATTACCTGACACATCACATGTGTAACTGGATAAAGTCATTTAAATTTCCATTTCTATGGGGGTGTAAAACCTCTTGCCAAAATCTGTTAGTATTTTTAATAGGTCAATTGCTTTATGATTGGTATAGCTGAGTCCACATCCCCAAAAATGTGACTTCCCATCGGGTCAACAAACTCAGAATAAGGTTCTTGAAGGCCCTTGAAGGATCTTAGAAAGCTGTTCTCCTGCCCCTTGGTTAAGTAAAGCTTTCCAGGGTTTACTGCAGCTGAGTGTAAACAGCAGGATCATAAGTGATCTGTGCTGCTAAACCAGCATACTGTCCTGCACCAGTTAGCATGTCAAGGCATTACAATCCTTCTGCATTTTACCTTCCATGACAATCTCCTCCCAAAAGACAGGCTCTGTAAAGCTGCCTTTTTTCTTTTACTAACTTTTTTAACAGTGCAATCTTTTTTTAAAAAGGTTTTTCTTTCTCTTTTATATTTTTCAGTACTCTTAAACTTCCTGCTCCTCAAAACTCTTAATAGAACTCACAGATTCTGCATCCTGAATCTCCTCAAAGGTTTTGTTCAAATTCTCTAATTGCTCTTTTACTTTATATCATCACTGAGAAGAGCATCTCTGACTAAATGCCACAGTGAAAATATCACTATGGAAAATCCTTCTGGCACTCACACTTTTAATACTTTTACCATTACCTGCTCCCAGTTAGTAATATTAAAGCCCCCTGCATGTAGAAACCAGGGACTAAACTCTCTCAAAAAATTGGCAACAAACTACCTTACACAAAAGAAAATTGTCTTAAGGAACTCTTGTGCTATCTTATTTTAATACCGGTGCCTTCCTTGCCTTGCTTCTCTAAAAGCACTATCAATTGGCCCTTTAGTCAGCCATCAATACCAAAACAGAATTACTTGCACCCATTACCAATACACCCTCACCACTCAATTTCTTACCTGCTGGCCAGCCTTCTGAGGGCGACCTCTCAGGGATCCCTACTTCTTCGACTGCAGTTGCTGATGATCCCAGAGTGACCTCCAATTGTAACACCCAATTCTGTGTTACCCCCTCTGTACAGTTCTCGCACCACTGTACCGTATGCGAGTCGGGCAAGGGCCTGGAGATTGAAAGAACACACATGGAGACCTGGGTCATTTGGAAGGAGATCAGCCGAATGCCATTTATTTAACCTTGGGGAAATCCTTATATACCTCGCTGCTGCACAAGGATTTCCACCCAGGCAGGTGGGAAATTACCACACCAAAGATGGAGTCAACAATGCCCTACAGCTAATCACCAGGTGGGACAGAGGGAGCACACAAACAAACAGAATGTTTTAGCTGGTGACCAGAGACTGTCCTCAAGATGAACCCCAAGAACAAGGGTAGACCCGGGCCCTACACCCCTCAGAAAACCACTGCCCTGTGGACACTTTAGCCCTCAATGCTTGCTGCTGCTGAGTCTGTAACCTCTCTGGGCTTCTTGGGTGATCGTTTCCCTCACCTCAACAGTGACTTCATAGCTACTCCAGTTTCTGAAGGAACCTTTCTGCCTCCCACCAACCTTAACAGACACTATGAAGAGGAAACCAAGTATCAGAGATGCCCTGGCACATGTCACGTGACTGGCACATGGTAGGTAACTGCATTTCAGTAATATCGAGTTTTTGTATTGCTCCACTCCACACTGACTTCTGGCTGCCTGCTTGGTGCAGCCTCTGAACTCTCCTCAAAGGCTACGGATCTGCTGCTGTCCCCCTGGGAGGCTGTTCCCACAAAACACTTGAGTGGTTTCTTCTAGCTGTGCCTGTTTTAGAGCCTTCTTGGGATGAAGTGGGCAAAAAAGGCTCACAACAGCAATGTGTCTCTCATGACATATTGCCTGGGACATCTCTGAGAGTGGACACAACTGAGTAGGTTCATGAGAGATGGAGCGGTGGCTGTGGTGGCCTAAGGGCTGGTTCTGTAGGAGGGTCATCCCTACCCTTTTCCTTGACAAGGTGCCATCAGTTCCCTGAAAGGCAGGAAAATGTGATTGTACCGGAGGAAGTGGCATCATTCTCTCTGAGTGACAAGGGCAGAGGTGGCTTCCCATTCCCTTAGATTTCCTGGCATTGATTGTCTTCTCCATGCTTCTCTGCAAGTGGCTATTCAGACTGCCCTCTGTCATATCTGCTTTCTCTGGCTTTCTCACAATTTCCATGGTCCTCATATCCCATGACCTGAGCTCTCTTGGTCATGGACTCATTCTCTTGGCTTCACTGCCAACTGCACATGGACACACTTCTATATCCATCCACCCTGTCCTGGATGCAGAGCATAGAAACTTTGGGATGATTTAGGCCCAAATAGTCCATCAGTCAGGAGAGGGGACAGGGCCTATTGTACCTTTCAGAAAGTCCCACTTTATTGGATGTGGTCTCATGTAGCCCAGGCTGGGCCTTGAACTTGTTATGTAGCAAAGGATGACTTTGGATTCCTACAGATCCTCCTCTTCCCTCCCATGTGCTAGGTGACAGGTGCACCCCATCATGCCCCTTTGTCCCCTGCTGGAAATAGAACCTAGGGTTCTGTGCGTGTCAGGCTGGTAAGCATGCCACCAGATGAGCCTTGTCTTTAGTCTTAGTGGAACTGAGAGGGGGCCCTCTTGGTCATGAGTATTCACCTCTGGGCTTCACCTGGCCTTGCTTTACAGTCTAGGATCTTTAGGAAAGGTTACTTGTTGGCTAAGTTTCTCAAGAAGGGGCTGCCCCCCCCGCCATGACCTGTATTATGTCAGTTGTTGGTCTCCAGCATTTTTATACAACAGGCTCTGGATGGTTCTTCAGGAACCCAGCTTTGCCTTGTGTTCAGCCTCACTGCTTCCACCTGCTGGCCCCTCAGTCCCAAGTCATGGGCTCTGTTCAGTTTCAAGACCTGGACTCAACTGGATCCCCATAGGGACACTGCTATGGGATGTGATTTCTGTCCAGGATGCTATAATCAGACTCTTGCAGTTAGAACCCAGTCTCCTCTAGTAGCAATGAACAGGCCATGCAGCCATGATGCTTTCACAGGGGAGGGGTACTTTTTTTGGAAGAGCATCCTGGGGCTGTAGTGTGCACAGATGGGGCTTTTACATACATGTAAATATGGGAAGTATCAGACTGCAGTGTTAGAACCTGGCTGCTGCTCAGGCTATACCACAAGTGTGCCCTGAACCCACAGAATAAATAAGCATAATTTTAAAAGTTAAAGCAAAGTGAGCTAGGCATGGTTGTGCATGCCTTTCATTCCTTTGGGGAGGCAGAGGCAGAGGCAGAGGCAAACATGAGTAGATCTTAGTGAGTTAAAGGCTAGCCTAGTCTATATATCCAGCTCCAGGCCAGCAATGGCTATACAGATCTTGTCTCAAAAAAATAAACCAAACAAACAAACAAATCCAAGTGGAATGTGTCCTGAGTAGTAACACCTAAGGTTGTCCACTGACCTCCACATTGGTGTGCACACGCTTGCACACATATGCTCCTGAATACAGACACAGACATATGCAAGGAGACATCCATAGCTGATGTGCCACCACATGTTTACCCAGTCCTCATCCTGAGTAAGCATGGCCTCCCGAGGCCAGTCTCTGTGACTCTTCAGACTTCAGTTCCTGATGGTATCCCCAACATCCAGACTCTGATTTTATACCCAGCTGTGTTTTCCCATGACAATGGTGGCAGAGAACAGGCACAACCCTTCCTATTTCTCTCTGACCCATCCAACTCCAAAAACTTCCCTCAAATAACACACAGTGAAGGGCAGATGGGCCCTAACCCAGCAGATAACTCATAGATGCAAACTGCCCATCTGTCCACTAATATGTCCCACCACCTACTCTCCCACTCCTTCAATTATTTTCCCCAGTGACAACTAAGACAGCCCAGAAGGAATCCAGAGTAGCTGTCCAGAGTGGGTCCTGAAGAGAGGTGAGGAGATGCTAGAGTGGGTGGAAGGATGGAGGCTGGTGGTGTAGACTGGATACTTAGGCTGCAATTAGAACTTCACAATAGTATAGTTGCCCTGGACCCATCTGAACCCTTCTCTCTCCCTTAGGATGACACAATCATCTTCATCTCTGTCATCTGCTGCTCAATCTCAGCAGGAGCACCTTTCTCCATCCCTGTAGAGGAAAGCCACCAGAAGAGACTCTCTACTATGTCCTAAAGTCCAGTGAGTGGCAGGGTAACGAGGGCTGTCACCTACTCCTGTGATATGAAATCCCCCAGATTCTACAGGTAGCCAAGGCAGAGGAAGGAAATCATATGTTTGAGTTTGAGGTCACAGAAACTGAGAAACCCAATCTCCTCTTCAACTTTATATACTGCTTAAATGAAGCTATTAATAGTCACAAAATGTGTTTCAGTGATCTAAAGAAAAACTGGTTACATCTTCAAGTTCTCTGTCTTCAATCAAAGTGAAATAGTGGATGACCTGCCTCCATGACCTCTCTACTGTTTGGAGTTTTGGTTAACTTTGGTTTGTTGGTCTCAAGGCAGAGTCTCATGGAGCCCAGGTTGACTTCATACTCTACAGGTACCAATGATAGCTTCCAATTCATAATCTTGCTATCTCTACCTGTCAGTCCTTGGGATTACAGGCTTGTGGCACCATGCCCAGAATCCTGGGTGGGGAACACAAATCCTAGAGAGTGGCAGCCCGGCTAGACCCCATGTCTGCTCCCATTCAAACAGCCATGTTCCCTTCATCCTGAGGGAATTTGACCTAAATGTTGTTGAGAATGTTGGTTTTGTTCAATGCTTTGTTATAGGCCCCTTTGTTGTTCCTCCCTTTTGAATAATGGAAACTTGTATGACAAGTCACATGACTGTTGGAGTACCATCCATGAGGCCTCTTCTCTGTTCCCAGCTACCTAGACGGAGGAGATGGTGAATGGACCTTTCTTCAGATGACTGGACAGACAGTCATCATGGCAGTCTGCTTGTATGAACACTTCATGGGTGCTCAGAGGAGTCACTACCCCAGCTACCAAGGTTACTGTGACCACAGCTGATGCTAAGTTCAGCCTCAGAGGGTTGGATCCAGTTACACCACAGCAGACATCTTGCAGCTGCCCCAGAAGACTCTACTTTAATCAGGAGAAGCCTTGGTGACTTCTCCATCTCTCCTATCTTCAGCTAGTCTGATCAGGAGGGGACAATTTTTTCCACTGACTCAGCAAAGAACCCAAATTGATATAAATTAGAGGCTTGTCATTGAGGGAATAAAAGCTCCAACTATGCAGGGCTGTGATTGTTGAATCTTAATCCTGCATGTCTGTCTTAGGGTTTCTATTGCTGCCAAGAGAGACCATGAGCATGGCAACTCTTAAAAAGGAAATAATTAATTTGGGGTTGCTTACAGTTTCATAGATTTAGTCCATGGTGGGACATGGTTGCATTGAGGCAGACATGGAGCCAGAGCAGGAGCTGAGTGTCATCCATCTGGATCCACAGGCATCAGGAAGTGAACTTCATCTACCATAAGTGTAGCCTGAGCATAAGAGACCTAAAAACAGCCCCCATGATGACTCACTTCCTCCAACAAGGCCTCACCTATTCCAACAAAGCTATGCCTCCTAAGAGTGCCACTCCCTATGGGCACATGGGGGCCAACTACAGCCACACTGCCACATGCCCATGCACCACCTCTGGCTGTCCTTATTGGTCAGTATGGATGCTGTCCTTATGTCCCAGTGGGCCCTTTGGTAGAAACTGACTATTAAATGTTAAGACAGACTGGACTTGGGAAGGAAGTCTTGTCCTAGAGGAGACCCCAGATGTCAGAATATCATCATGGCAGGAAATAAGGAAAGAGAGTGTTTGTAGATGGGCCTGTGAGGAAAGGAAGCTGAATATGAACTCAAGCAAGCCATGGTCTGTCACCTGATGAGGAGCATGGAGGACTTGGGGCCTGTAGCTGAGATGATGCTGTCTGTGGAGTAAGGGAGGAACCAGAATTTTCAGGCAGTGGTTCTCACTGTGGTCCATGGTCCCTGCCACTCTCAGTGTCCCTGCTTCTGGACACAGTCTGATATTCTCTAAGATTTCACGTGGAGTACTAAGAGAGACATGAGATGCATTGTTGGGAGGAAGACATTTGTTAAAAAGTGTTATTAACTCCATGGACAGAGAGGAAACAGCAGAGTTGGGATCTCGGGACCAGACACAGACAGACTGACCTGGGTTCTGAGGAGAGGAAATCAGAGTCCACACGGCAGATGTGGGGGTTCTCTCCTTGTACCTGTCCAAGGATGTGTGTCTCACAGCACAGGCCTGCAGCCCAGCTCTCTGATCCTGAGGCAGGAAACAAGGAAGCTGGTTAGATGTGTAGTCAGCAAGCCCTACTTTGATGGAAACTCACTACCCTGGTGAGAGATCCTGGCTCCTGGAGTTCTGTTAGCTGGGGATTCACAGACAGTGTTGTGCTTAAGAAGGAGAGGACTGTTTTCCATAGTCTGTTTTCTACTTCCACAATTTGTGTCCCCAAAATGAACTCACATCATTGGGCTTGGCTGCAGACACCTTTTCCCACAGAGCTATCCCTCTGCTCCCCACTCTTCTTTCATCCCTTAATATGTTATTTTCAAATGCTTTATTCAAAATGAACTTGGAAAATACCATATCCATGATTTATGCCCTTGAAGAATCTACATTATTTTTTAAGACATGGTCTCTTATTGGCCTGGAACTCAGCAATAATGCTATTCTAGCTGGACAGACATCACCATGACTCTGAATGTCACTTATTTGTCCAGAACTGGGACTACAAATTTATAATGTGTGTGCTCCCAATTAAACTCAAGTCCTCCTGCCCATGTACAAGGGCTTTCTAACTCCACTGTCTCTTTAGCTCCTTTGCATGCCTCTTATAACAAACTTCTCCTTGCCTGCTCCATGGGATGACAGTCGCTGACCTAGCTGGGGTTTTGGCTTCATTCTGTTGGCCTGTAGGAGAAGAAACATTGTCAGTGCAGCAGTCATGCTGATCCTCTATCTGCCTCTCAGCTGTTCTCTGTGTTCAGAAACATTAGGGGCCCAGGGCAGCTCTGCAGCAGACATTCAGGCACAGGTCTGACAGTCACCAGGATCTGAGGCTAGTTCTCAGCTGTCCTTCTCCAAAACACAACCCATCAGAGGAACACTCCCCAGCTCCATGGTCCCTCATCCATGCCCTTCTTCCTTTCCTTCCTTCTGCTGCGTTGAACTCATGTCCCTCCCCTGCTCTCCCTGCTTTGCATTCACAATGCCTCTATTGTCCCCCTGGAAACGGGCTCTCTGACTTTCCCTGTGAGTACAAGCTGTTGAACCCTGCAGATTCAATCTAAGGTTTAGAATCCCAGTCAGACTTCTGCTGCCTCCCAGTCTGTTGCTCTCCAGGCCTCAGCTGTTCTTACCTATTGAAGGGCTGAGCCCTTCTGAAAACCAGGGCCTGCAGGATCAAGTCTGTGTTTCTGTGCTTTCCACTGCACTCCACTATCTGCTCATCTCTGCTCCTATGCTGTACTCTTCTGCTTACCATGGATTTAAGTCTGTTCCTAATCCAGTCCACACTTTGCTTTTTTTTTTTTTTTTTTTTTTTTTTTTTTGGTTTTTTCGAGACAAGGTTTCTCTGTGGTTTTGGAGCCTGTCCTGGAACTAGCTCTTGTAGACCAGGCTGGTCTCGAACTCACAGAGATCCGCCTGCCTCTGCCTCCCGAGTGCTGGGATTACAGGCGTGCGCCACCACCGCCCGGCCCTTTGCTTTTGTTTTATGTGTGTCCAAGGTCTTGTGGAAGCCAGGGTGATCTTCAATTTTCCATGTAACTTCAGTTGACCTTGTACTCTTAGTTCCCCCTGAGCACTTCCCAATGTTGGTATTAGGGTGTCACCTACTGTGTCCCCATATTTGTTTCTTATAATCCTTTTGATTTTAGAAGTCAAACCATTTATCTTTACAAAAAAGCATTTGGGATTTGTATAGGATTGCATTGAACTTTGAGACTGTTTTGCATTGTAAGGAGTCATTGTATAACATTTACCATTATACAAATATCCTTACATATTTCAGTATTTTTCTACTTTTCAAAAATTTATTTTCATGCAGCATGTATATGTATGTGACTCTAGAGAACCCTGACTAATACATTTACCCATCTCCATGTCCCACAACTGTGAAAACTCAGAGGGATAGCTCAGGTGAGGCCCTCTCCTGGGCCATTTACCTTTGTTTCCACCATAGGAAGATTATCAGCACAGAGACTGGTGTTATGAACACAGCTGCGGCCACTGTGGTTCTCGGGTTCACATGTGAAGGATTCCTCTGGTCCTCTAGTCCAGCTGTGGTGACTGCGGAGGTGACAATGGAGGGGCTACGCATGGTGGCTGACTGCTGGAAAGAGATGAGGAGTGAGCATATCCTCTCTGGAGGAGGAGGAATGGGGAATGAAGTTCACACAGAGAAGGGAACAAATGCTGAAGGCTGAGACCCTAGGAGAGCAAGCTCAATGCATGCTTTCCACCTGTCCTGGCTGAGTGTCCTTAGATTTACATTGTTCACAGATAATTAAACCATTGAAATAGAGTTGTTTTAGTCATAAGTGTATGGAACAAGCATGTCTCAGTCCATATTGTGTTTGCTATTGGGTACTTGTATTCTGAGCTTGATCCCTAGTATCCATATGGAGAGCCTGGTGAACTGGGCATGCCTTAGAGGCAGATGCAGCCAGATCAAACAGAGCTGAGTGAATTGTGTCCCAGTAAAGGAGGCTGAGACAGTTATGTCCCTGCGGCTCAGAGTGGTTAGCCAGCCCAGTTTACTTAGCAAACCTGTCTCAAAAAATAAGGGAATGGCTCCTCAATTTGTACTCTAGCCTCTGCATGCATATGAAGAAATGTCAGCATTTGCACACATACATATACACAGAGAGACACGTATACACACACCTGAATTAACAGACCCTCGTGACCACACACACACAAAATACATAACAGAAAATATATAACTTTGATCATAAGTGTCCAGCCCAGTACAGGGAAACACACATTCATCTGGTCTTCAAACATCACCAAGGTCACTTTCCACATTTACCTATTTGGAGACACTAGACCAACAGGTTTCAACCTGGGGTTTGCTACCCACGGGGGTAGATTATAAGATAACATGCAGTCAGATATTTACAGTACAATTCATAACAGTAGCAAAATTACAGTTATGAAACATCAATGAAAATAATTTTATGGTGGGAGGAATCACCACAACATGAGAAACTGTATTGAAGAGTCTCTGCATTAGGAAGGTTGAGAATCACTGCTCTAGATCCAAGAAACAGCTCCTTTCTCTCCTTTCCCTGAGCACTGGCAGCTGCAGTTAGACATTACATCAGGTCAATATGGCAGCTGTAGAGAACTGTGCTGTGGGCGTCCTCCCAGAGGTTGGCTTTAATCCAGTCAAAAGTCACTGTTGGATGTGGTGGCACTTGGGAGACAGAGCTAGGCAGATTTCTCTGAGTTCTAGAAGAACCAGCACTAAAAGGTGAGATCCTGTCTTATAAAAGCCAATATAGCACATGCCACAGAACAAGGTTTTCGTCACCAATGAAGCCTACAGAGATCACAGCTTCTGCTGGATCATTTATGTTTTCCTTTTTTAATTTTTATTGAGTCCTACATTTTTCTCTGCTCCCCACCCTGTCTCTCTGCTCCCCTTCAACCATCCCACATTGTCCCCATGCTCCCAATTTACTCAGGAGGTCTTGTCTTTTTCTACTTCCCATGTAAATTAGATCTATGTATGTCTCTCTTAGGGTCCTCATTATTGTCTGGCTTCTATGGCACTGTGATTTGTGTGCTGGCTTTCTTTGCTTTATGTCTAAAAACTACTTATGAGTGAGTACATGTGATAATTGTCTTTCTGTATCTGAGTTACCTCACTCAAAATAATGTTTTCTAGCTCCAACCATTTGCCTGCAAGATCTTTTTCTTCTGTGTAGTACTCCATTGTGTAAATGTACCACATCTTCCTTATCCATTCTTCGGTTGAGGGGCATTTAGGTTGTTTCCAGGTTCTGGCTATGACAAACAATGCTGCTCTGAACACAGTTGAGCACATGTCTTTGTGGCATGATTGAGCATCCTTTGGATATATACCCAAAAGTGGTATTACTGGGTCTTGAGGAATGGTGTTTCCTAATTTTCTGAGAAATCACCACACTGACATCCAAAGGGGCTGTGCCAGCTTGCATTCCCACAGTCAATGCAGGAGTGCTCTCTTTACCCCAAAACCTCTCCAGCATTAGTTGTCATCCATGTTTTTGACCTTGGCCATTCTTACAGGTGAAAATGGAATCTCAGAGTTGTTTTGATTTGCATTTCTCTGATGACTAAGGGTGTTGAACATTTCCTTAAGTGTCTTTCAGCCATTTTAGATTCCTCTGTTGAGAGTTCTCTATTTAGGTATCTACTCCATTTTTTATTGGATTATTTGATGAGCAATTTCTTGAGTGCTTTGTATATTTTGGAGATAAGACCTCTGTCTGATGTGGGGTTAGTGAAGATCTTTTCCCATTCTGTAACCTGTTGTTTTGTCTTGTTGACCGTGTCCTTTGCTTTATAGAAACTTTTCAGTTTCAGGAGGTCCCATTTATTAATTGTTTCTCTCAGTATCTGTGCTGCAGGGGTTCTATTTAGAAAGTGGCCTCTTGTGCCAATGCGTTCAAGTTCACTTCCCACTTTCTTTTCTATAAGGTTCAGTGTGGCTGGCTTTATGTTGAGATCTTTCATCCATTTGGACCAGAGTGTTGTGCACGGTGATAGATAAAGGTCTATTTTCATTCTTCTACATGTTGATATCCAGTTATGCCAGCATCCTTTGTTAAATATGCTTTCTATTTCCCCATTTGATATCTTTTGCTTCTTTGTCAAAAATCAAGTGTTCAAAGGTGTGTGGATTAATATCCGGGTCTTTGATTTGGTTCCATTGGTCCTCCTGTCTATTTTTTGTATCAGTACCAGACTGTTTTCAGTACTGTAGCTCTGTAGTAGAGTTTGAAGTCAGGGATTATGATGCCTCCAGAAGCTCTTTTATCATACAAGATTGTTTTGGCTATCCCGGGTTTTTTGCTTTTCCTTGTGAAGATAAGTACTATTCTTTCAAGGTCTGTGAAGAATTTGCTGAGATTTTTATAGGCATTGCATTGAATCTGTAGATTGCTTTTGGTAAGATTGCCATTTTACTATGTTAATTCTACTGACCAAAGAGCAAGGGAGATTGTTGTATCTTCTGATGTCTTATTCAATTTCTTTCTTCAAAGATTTAAAGTTCTTGCCATACAAGTCTTCCACTTGTTTGGTTAGAGTTATTCTGAGCTATTTTATGCTATTTGTGGCTCTTGTGAAGGGTAATTTTTCTCTCCTTTTTTTTTTAACCCCATTTATCATCTCTGTACAGGAAGGCTGTAGTAAGAGCTGCGGGCCTCTTTTCATAGCCTGACTCCTGGCTGCCTGGCTAGCTTATGCCCCGAAACAACAACACACAAATCATATTCTTTTAAACACTGCCTGGCCCATTATCTCTAGCCCCCACCGGCCAATTCTCACACCTGGACCAGTTCATTTCTAATAATGTGTGTAGCACCCCAAGATGTGCTACCAGGAAGATTCTAGCCTATGTCCATCCTAGGTTGGAGTTTCATCACATCTGCCCTGGAGAGGGGAGCATGGTGTTTGAGCTCACTTCCTCTTCCTCCCAGCATTCTGTTCTGTTTACTCTGCCTATCTAAATTTTAACCTATCAGGGCCAAGGCAGTTTATTTAACCAATGACCTTTCTCCATCAGAGGGCTACTAATGTTTTTGAGTTTATCTTGTATCCTGCTACATTACTGAAAATGTTTATGATTTGTAGAAGTTCCATGGTAGAATTTTTTGGGTTGCTTATGTAAACTGTCATATCATCAGCCAATAATGAGAGTTTGACTTCTTTTCCGATTTGTATCCCCTTGATCTCCTTTTGGTGTCTTATTGCTCTAGCTAAGACCTCAAGAACTATATATCATAGATATGGAGAAGGTTATGGACAACCTTGTCTTGTTCTTAGTTTCAGTGGGTTAGCTGTGAGTTTCACTTCATTTAGTTTGAGTTTGCCTGTTGGCTTGCTGTATATTGCTTTTATTATGGTTAGGTATGCTCCTTGTATCTCTGTTCTCTCCAAGACATTTATTATGAAGGGATGTTGTTTTTTGTTGAAAGCTTTTTTGGTAACCAAAATTCAAATTCAGACCATGGATGAGTATATACTATACTATTAAGCACTGTATAACACCTTCTTTACTAGTCCAAGTAGCATTTTGAATTGTTCCAAAATAATGATGTCCAGTATCCTATGACTAAACCATCTCTGTAGCACCAAGAAATGAAGCCCGAGGAAGGAAAGAGATGTTTTAACTCACATCTGATGAAGATGGGATTGAGACCAGATCTTCTCATTCCAAATATTATGGTCTTTTAGCATTAGGATAATAGGAACATTTCTCTTTCAAAGACAAAGAAAATCCTTCTGTCTACATGGAGATTTCCTTAATTCTTTTTTTATTCAGGAATTGTGTTAGCTGAGTCAGCCACCCGTGTCTCATTTCCAGCCTCCTACTATATGAGACCATGCGGTGTCAAAGTCTTGTTACTACTCATAATTCCTCACTGAGGATCCTCATCATATGAACAGGTGTCCAAAGCTCAGACCTGTCAATAACTTTCTATGATTACATAGCAAGTAAGTGTGAGGACCCAAATGATTACTGAAGGGATCTTAGAGAAGACGGGCTTACAGTGATCTTTACTACTTTAAAGGAGATCTTTATTTACTCAAAGAGATTTTCTTGAAAAGACTTGCATTGACAAGTGTCATAAATATGGATATGCGAAATCAAATCTGTGTCACCGTCTTTTCCTTTCAAAGACACCTCTTATATCTGCTCTAATGGATATATCAGAGATGCCAAACAAATGGAAAATTTCCTTCTGTGAGCTCTGGGTATTCTCCACCTAAAATACACCAGCCAGACAAGATGACATCATTCAGATTGCACACGTCCTCAGGGAATGATTAACATGCTCACTGTGAGTGAATCACCTTCCTTTGGATGTCAGAATCAGGCAGGATCAAATCTAATAAACATTGATAGGCCAGAAAGGATGCTAATGTGTTCAAGGAGGTCAAACAAGTCCACTGCCTGAAGCAGAGGCAGTAGAAACTCAGTTTTGTTTCTCCTCTGAAACTTCACCTTTTACTTTTAATGTATTTTGAGATATTCAGGAAATAGAAAAAAATAAATAATAACACAGAGAAGTAAATATATCTCTGGATGAAACTGAAATGATTTCATCGTTTCTTCCTCTACTCAGTCTTAAGAATTGTAAAGAACCACCACTGTGTACCAGATACATGCCACTGGGGAGCATGCCATGCTTCTGCGTGGTGCCAAACATGAAATCATTTCGAGAGTCACACCAGTTCTAGGAACTTGATTTGTGGCTTAAATGGTGGCTCTGTGGTTGCAATGCTCCCTTACAAAAGGTAGCATTTCTGAAGAAAAACTGTTTCCTTTGTTTACTGTGTTTGTTTTGCTCATAAGAATATAGAACATTTATAGTTACCAGGTTTATAAATCTTCATGGAGTCTAAAATATCTGGTTTGGTCTATCTTTCCCCTTCTAGCTGGAAGTATCAGCATCTGCATTCTACTGTTCAGTCCTAGGAATGCATCCCTTTTTCCTTTTGAAACTTTTGTTTTCTTTTTCTTTATTTTCCCATTATATATTACATCCTGATTGTAGTTTCACCTCCCTTCTCTCCTCCCCGTTTCTCATTGCCACCTCCTTTCTTCCTCAAACCCATGCCTCCTTTCCCTTCAGAAAGGGCAGGCCTCCCAGGAATATCAACCAAACATGGCATATCAAGTTACAAGACTAGGTATTATCCCCTCATATTAAGGCTGGGTGAGGCAATCCAATAGGAGGAAAAGGGTCCAAAAAAAGCAGGCAAAGGAGTCAGAGGCACCTGCTCCCACTGTGAGCAGTTCCACAAGAACATCAAGCTACACAACCCTAACATATATGCAGAAGACCTAGCTCAAACTTTTCCAGGCTCCTTGATTGTCACTTCAGTCTCTGTGAGCCCCTATGAGCCCTGCTAAGTTGGTTCTGTGGACCATTTTCTTGTGATATCCTTGAACCCTCTGGTGCTCTGATTTTTCTCCCTCATCTGTAAAATTCCTAGAGCTCCACCTAGTGTTTGGCTGTAGTCTTTGCATTTGCTCCCATAAATTGCTGGGTGAAGCCTCTCTGATGACAATTATGAGGGACTCTAGGGCTCCAATCTACGAGATAGCAGGGTATCATTAGGGATTATTTCATTGATCTCTCTCTCTCTCTCTCTGTTTCCCCCCTCCCGTTCGTCCCTCCCCCCTCCCCCTCTCCCTCTCTCTCTCTTGTTTGGTTCTATCCTAGGTCTTTGGGATACCCAGACTCTGTTTCCTGGCTATCCAGGCAGTGCATGGGCTCCCTCTCGTGGCATGGGTCTCAAGTCGCACCACTCATTTGCTGGCTACTCCCACAAATTCTGTACCACCTTTATCACAGCATAACTTGCAGGCAGGACAAAGTGTAGCTCAAAGGTTTTGTGGCTAGGTTGGTGTCCTAATCCTTCCACTGGAATCTTTGCCTGGTTACAGAAGACGTCTTGTTCGGGCTCTGTATCCCCCATCACTAGGAGACTTTGCTAGGGTCACCCATATGGAGAGGTAGGTTTCTACTCTCCCCTAAATGCCCCTCAATCTCAGTAATCTCTTCCAGTATTCTGTCCTCCCACCCCCATACCCGATCCCTTCTGTTGGGGAGATCAACAGTACAAGGCACCTATCCAAACATAATAAAGGCAATTTACAGCAAGCTTATAGGTAACATGAAATTAAGTGTAGAGAAACTCAAAGTAATTCCACAAATCAGAAACAAAACAAGTCTGTCTACTCTTTTCATATCCGTTCAATGCAGTACTTGATGTTCTAGCTAGAGCAATAAGACAATTAGAGAAGATCAAGGATATACAAATTTGAAAGGAAGAAGTTAAAGTATTGCTATTTGTAGATGATATGATAGTATACATAAGCAACCCCAAAATTTCTACCAGGGAACTCTGCAGTTGATAATACAAGGAGAGTCCATCAACCAGTAATAACTGGGCTACTTTAATCTTATTCCCTGACCTTAAAGAGTTCTGCATTCAGCTATGTGCCTTTCTAAAACTTTAGATTGTCTTCTGGGGTTTTTCAACTCAAAGTTATTTAAGAAAACCATCTTAGTCTAACTTTCTTATTTTTAAAGCTTGGTTTCAGCCGTGATGCACTACAAGACCTGTGAACACATCTCCCAACAATAAGGTTAAAAGAATTTAAACCAGCTGGGCTATGGAGACTCAACTGTTAGTCATTACCTTGAGCTCCAACCCGTGCTGCTCCTTAGGTGAAACTCAGACCCTGGCTGTGAAACACATCCTTTTATTTATTTTTATTTATCAAAACTCTATGTAAGATATGATTATTATTATTCTTATTATAAAATTAGTACAACATGGAGGGTCATCTTCTTGAAAATCCAAAGGTAAACATGCCCAGTAGAACAGGATGCTTTCAAGAAATAGACAACCTATATTGTAGGCAGTGGAGATATCCCTACGTCTACTCACACCATGCTAGAGACCAGAGAAAGATAGCCACAGCAAACATGTAAAGGCACAGCAGAAACAAGAGACATTCTGGGACCTGCAGTCCCGTGGCCTTGCCTTAATGAGATGGGCCCATCAGAGCATTCCCTTCTGCTGGGCTGATACCTGCAACTTGAATTGCATCTCGCTGCTTCTTTGGCCAACCACAGTTTGCAGACTTTAATAACACTGACTGATTTCCACCCAGCTCCTCATCCATCCTCCTTATTCTCCTCCTCAGTCACCCTTCAGCTCTTCCATAACTATGGCTCCTGTAACTCCCTTGATCTCTTTCCTCAATATTCCCACAGCTGATTTCACTTCCTTCCTTGATTTCCCACATTTTAAACTCACAATCTTCTCATGCCCTTATTTGGGATAAAACTTGCCCCTAGAGCTCCCTGCCTTTCCTTGCCATCCCTGAACACATGGCCCTCTACTCTCCATTATCCTCATGAACTTATCAAGGATTTTTCTTTTTTCTTTCTTCATTTCCTTTTGGATTTTAATCGTAACAATTTTCCCCTCCCTCCTCCTCCCAGTCTCTCCCCCATCTCCTCTCTTCTCCAACTCATGCACTGCTCCTTGCCAAGCCAAGATGGACAGGCCATCAAAATTCCTGCATCTCAAAAATGTCTGTCAGATATTCGAGGCCTGTAGGTCAAAATTGGATGCTCCAAAATAATGAAGTTTGGGTAACTGTCCAGGCATCCAGATGTACCTGTCATTAGATAACATTTCCCCCTTCTGGGGTCCTTGATGGAGTTAAGGTCTAAATAATTAGACTTGAAGTTCTCCTTAGAGGAAAGGACACAGCTAACCTGAGTTTTCTGGTATAACTAAATTTTATGACAATGTCTTGGATGTTATAGAAACTTCTGAGAGAAAAAATAGTTTATGAAGTGATTTTTAAAATGATGTTTAAATAAATAAATAAAATATTTAATAAAAACTGCAGTGAAAATTGTGATTCATCATTGGAAATCAAAGTCAAAATCATGAAGTCTTTCAGTATATTTAGTACATAAAAGTGTAAGTATAAAGAAGACTAAAATTATTTGTTTTCTTTAATTTAACTCTTTTACATCCATACGGCAGTGTCCCTCCCTGTTCTGCTCCTACTCCCTCCCCATCATTCCCTCTGTACCCCCATTCATCTCTCCTCTGCTTCTGTTCAGAAAGGGGCAGGCCTCACGTGGATATAAAGAGAGCATGGTATATCAACTTGTGCCAACTAAATATTTTGAAATCATATCTATTATTTATTTATTGATAATTTCATGTGTAGAGTCTAACTTTATTACTTCATTCCTGATTCCTACACTGATTACTGAATTATTGCAGCACAATTCCTTCCTTTTAATTCTTAAGGGGGACCTCTCAGCTAAATTGGAAATGCCCATGTGCGATCGTGTGGTTCCATCCAGTGGACAAAGAGCAACATTGCAGCTATTGTCTAACCAGGAAGGAAAGGTATTAGCTTCAACAAAGAAAACTATATACATAGAGTAAGAACAATATTGAGAGATATTTGATTATGCTGTGCAGAGACATGTCACTGTGATTGGTTTAGTAAAAGGACAAGTGGCGAATAGCTAGGCAGGTGTATAGCAGGAACTTCTGGAAAAAGAGCTCTGATAAGAAGAAAGAGTCATCAGTCAGAAGCAGAGGAAACAGGAAGGGAAATACAGAGTAAAGGTAACTGAGCCAAAGGAAAATCTGTCTACAGTAACCAGAATATTTTGTAGTAAGACATCTTTTGTCAAAAAGAGAAAAGGAATAGAACCTGTTAACTGACAGCGTATACAGCCCTATCAGAATGTGGTGTTCCATTCTGAACAGAAGTGGGGAGGGAGAGGCAATTCTAAAGTGTCCCGAAGAATCCAAAACCAGAGAAGAGGCACAGCTCAAGTTTAAAACAAAACTGAACTGAACGCCTGCTCTCTGAGAGCTTCGTCTCTTCCCATGGAGTGAACATATATGAATAAACACGAAAAGGCTGTTTTCTGTTTGTCAATGTTAGCCTCAAGATCATTGTGATATCACAGATAAACAGCAGTTTCTTAAAGACACTGGCTTGACGGTGGATTAGTTGTCTATAAAACTGTCCAGGCATCCAGATGTACCTGTCATTAGGTAACATTTCACCCTTCTGGGGTTTGATGGAGTTAAGGACTAAATAATCAGACTTGAAGTTCTCCTTAGAGAAAGGACCCAGCTAAACTGAGTTTTCTGGTATAACTAAATTTTATGATAATGTTGGATGTTATAGAAATTTCTGAGAGAGAAGTATTGTTTATGCATTGATTTTTTTAAATGATGTTTATTAAATACATTTTAATACAGCAATGAAAATTATGATTCCTCATTAGAAAGCAAAGTCAAAATCATGAAGTCTTTTAGTGTATTTAGTACATAAAAGTGTAAGTATAAAGAAGACTAAAATTATTTGTTTTCTTTAATTTAATTATTTTACATCCATATGGCAGTGTCCCTTCCTCCTTTCCTCCTACTCCCTCCCCATCATCCTCTCTGTACCCCCATTCATCAGAAAGGGGCAGGCCTCACATGGGTATAAAGAAAGCATTGTATATCAACTTGTGGCAAAAACGAAATATTTTTAAACTATATTTTATTTTTTCATTTATTGAGAATTTCATGTGTACCGTCTAAATTTATCATTTCATTCCTGATTCCCCCTCTGATTACTGATTTATTGGGTACCACAGCACAATTCCCTCCCAACTGCTTGTCCTTTTGTTTTCTTTCTTTTTTTTATTGAAAATAAAAAAAAAAAAATGTGCTTCCTCCAGCCTCCCATTTCCTTCCGCTTCCTCCTACAGCACTCCCCTTCCCCCCACTCCTTTCCCCATCCCTCCAGTCCGAAGAGCAGTCAGTGTTCCCTGCACTGTGGAAAGTCAAAGGTCCTCCCCCCTCCATCTAGGTCTAGGAAGGTGAGCATCCAAACTGGCTAGGCTCCCACAAAGCCAGAACATGAAGTAGGATCAAACCCCAGTGCCATTGTCTTTGGCTTCTCATCAGTCCTCATTGTTCAGAGAGTCCGGTTTTATCCCATGCTTTTTCAGTTCCAGTCCAGCTGGCCTTGGTGAGCTCCCAATAGATCAGTCCCTCTGTCTCAGTGGGTGGGTGCACCCCACACGGTCCTGACTTCCTTGCTCATGTTCTCCCTCCTTCTGCTCCTCATTGGGACCTAAATAAACGACATTGAGTCTAAAATTTGTGATCCTAAAGAACCTAAATAAGAAGGTGAACCCAAAGAAAAACATATAGTTATCCTCCTGGATATGGGAAGTAGACAAATTGCCGAGCAAAAATTGGGAGTGGGGTAGGTGTAAGGGGAGATGGGGAGAGAAATGTGAGAAGGGGAGGATGGGGGGAACTTGGGGAATTGGGATGGTTGGGATAAAGAAAGGATCGTTATGGGAGCAGGGAAGCATATATCTTAATTATGGGATCCAGCTTAGGGTAGGAAGAGACCTGAACCTAGAGGGGCTCCCAGGTGCCCAGGGGGAAGTCCCCAGTTAGAGCCTTGGGCAGCTGAGGATAAGGAAATTGAAATGGCCCTAACCTATAACCACACTGATGAATATCTTGCATAACACCATAGAACCTTCATCTGACGATGGATGGAGATAGAGACAGAGACCCACATTGGAGCACCGGAATAAGCTCCCAAGGTCCCAATGAGCTGCATGTCCTTTTAATTCTTAAGGTGAACCTCTCAGCTCAGTTGGAAATGCCCATGTGCGATCGTGTGGTGCCATCCAGTGGACACACAGCAACATTGCAGCTATTGTCTAACTAGGAAGGAAAGGTATTGGCTACAACAAAGGAAACTATATACATACAGTAAGAACAATATTGAGAGATATTTGATTATGCTGTACAAAGACATGTCACTGTGATTGGTTTAGTAAAAGGACAAGTGGCGAATAGCTAGGCAGGAGTATAGCAGGAACTTCTGGAAAAAGAGCTCTGATAAGAAGAAAGAGTCGTCAGTCAGAAGCAGAGGAAGCAGGAAGGGAAATACAGAGTAAAGGTAACTGAGCCTTGTAAAAGACTGCAGATTTTAAAATACAAGTTAATTTAAGTTTTAAGAAGATGTTAGGAACAACCCTAAACCTAAGATGAGGCCAAGCTTTCACGATTAATAATAAGTCTCAATTTCATTATCTATGAGCTGGCAGTCCAAAGGAAAATCTGTCTACAGTAACCAGAATATATTGTAGTAAAACATCTATAGTAAAAAAGAGAAAAGGAATAGAACCTGCTAAATGACGGCGTATACAGCCCTATCAGAATGTGGTGTTCCATTCTGAACAGAAGTGGGGAAGGAGAGGAAATTGTTTTTTTTAATTAATTTATTTATTAAAGATTTCTGCGTCCTCCTGCCACCGCCTCCCATTTCCCTCCCCCTCCCCCGATCAAGTCCCCCTCCCTCATCAGCCCGAAGAGCAATCAGGGTTCCCTGACCTGTGGGAAGTCCAAGGACCACCCACCTCCATCCAAGTCTAGTAAGGTGAGCATCCTAACTGCCTAGGCTGCCCCAAAGCCAGTACGTGCAGTAGGATTAAAAACCCATTGCCTTTGTTCTTGAGTTCTCAGTAGTCCTCATTGTCCGCTATATTCAGCAAGTCCGATTTTATCCCATGCTTTTTCAGACCCAGGCCAGCTGGCCTTAGTGGGTTCCCGATAGAACATCCCCATTGTCTCAGTGTTTGGGTGCACCCTCGCTGTCTTGAGTTCCTTGCTCGTGCTCTCTCTCCTTCTGCTCCTGATTTGGACCTTGAGATTTCAGTCCGGTGCTCCAATGTGGGTCTCTGTCTCTGTCTCCTTTCATCGCCTGATGAGGGTTAATATTCAGGAGGATGCTTATATGTTTGTCTTTGGATTCACCTTCTTATTTAGCTTCTCTAGGATCGCGAATTATAGGCTCAATGTCCTTTATTTATGGCTAGAAACCAAATATGAGTGAGTACATCCCATGTTCCTCTTTTTGGGTCTGGCTTACCTCACTCAGGATAGTGTTTTCTATTTCCATCCATTTGTATGCAAAATTCAAGAAGTCCTTGTTTTTTACTGCTGAGTAGTACTCTAATATGTATATATTCCATACTTTCTTCATCCATTCTTCCATTGAAGGGCATCTAGGTTGTTTCCAGGTTCTGGCTATTACAAACAATGCTGCTATGAACATAGTTGAGCATATACTTTTGTTGTATGATAGGGCATCTCTTGGGTATATTCCCAAGAGTGGTATTGCTGGGTCCAGGGGTAGGTTGATCCCGAATTTCCTGAGAAACTGCCACACTGCTTTCCAGAGTGGTTGCACAAGTTTGCATTCCCACCAGCAATGGGTGAGTGTCCCCCTTTCTCCACAACCTCTCCAGCAAAGGCTATCATTGGTGTTTTTGATTTTAGCCATTCTGACAGGTGTAAGATGGTATCTTAAAGTTGTCTTGATTTGCATTTCCCTGATTGCTAAGGAAGTTGAGCATGACCTTAAGTGTCTTTTGGCCATTTGAAGTTCTTCTGTTGAGAATTCTCTGTTCAGCTCAGTGCCCCATTTTATAATTGGGTTGATTAGCCTTTTACGGTCTAGTTTCTTGAGTGCTTTATATATTTTGGAGATCTGACCTTTGTCAGTTGCGGGGTTGGTGAAGATCTTCTCCCAGTAAGTGGGTTGCCTTTTTGTCTCAATGACAGTGTCTTTTGCTTTACAGAAGCTTCGCAGTCGGGAGAGGAAATTCTAAAGTGGCCCGAGGAATCCAAAACTAGAGAAGAGGCACAGCTCAAGTTTAAAACAAAAATGAACTGAACGCCTGCTTTCTGAGAGCTTCGTCTCTTCCCACGGAGTGAACATTTATGAATAAACACGAAAAGGCTGTTTTCTGGTTGTCAGTGTTAGCCCCAAGATCGTTGTGATATCACAGATAAACACCAGTTACTTAAAGACACTGGCTTGACGGTGGATTAGTTGTCTATAAAACTGTCCATGCATCCAGATGTACCTGTCATTAGGTAACATTTCACCCTTCTGGGGTTCTTGATGGAGTTAAGGACTAAATAATTAGACTCGAAGTTCTCCTTAGAAGAAAGGACCCAGCTAAACTGAGTTTTCTGGTATAATTAAATTTTATGACAATGTCTTGGATGTTATAGAAACTTCTGAGAGAGAAGTATTGTTTATGCATTGATTTTTTAAATGATGTTTATTAAATAAATAAATAAAATATTTATTAAAAACAGCAGTGAAAATTATGATTCACCATTAGAAATCAAAGTCAAAATCATGAAGTCTTTCAGTGTATTTGGTACATAAAAGTGTAAGTATAAAGATGTCTAATATTATTTGTTTTCCTTAATTTAACTATTTTACATCCATATGGCAGTGTCCCTCCATCCCCATCCTGCCCTCTGTACCCCCATTCACCCCACCTCTGTTTCTGTTTAGAAAGGGGCAGGCCTCACATGGGTATAAGGAAAGCGTGGCATATCAACTTGTGGCAAATATGAAATATTTTGTAACTCTATTTTTTTTTATTTATTTATTCATTGAGAATTTCTTGTGTGCAGTCTAACTTTATTATTTCATTCCTGATTCCCCCACTGATTGCTGATTTATTGGGTACCACAGCACAATTCCCTCCCAACTGCATGTCCTTTTAATTCTTAAGGTGAACCTCTCAGCTCAATTGGAAATGCCCATGTGCGATCGTGTGGTGCCATCTAGTGGACACACAGCAACATTGCAGCTATTGTCTAGGAAGGAAAGGTATTAGCTTCAACAAAGGAAATTATATACAGTAGGAACAATATTGAGAGATATTTGATTATGCTGTGCAAAGACATGTCACTGTGATTGGTTTAGTAAAAGGATGAGTGGCGAATAGCTAGGCAGGAGTATAGCAGGAACTTCTGGAAAAAGAGCTCTGAGAAGAAGAAAGAGTCGTCAGTCAGAAGCAGAGGAAACAGGAAGGGAAATACAGAGTAAAGGTAACTGAGCCTTGTAAAAGACTGCAGATTTTAAAATACGGGTTAAGTTTCAAGAAAATGTTAGGAACAACCCTAAACCTAAAATGAGGCCAAACTTTTACAATTAATAATAAGTCTCCATTTCATTATCTAAGGCTGGCAGTCCAAAGGAAAATCTGTCTACAGTAACCAGAATATTTTGTAGTAAGACATCTTTTGTCAAAAAGAGAAAAGGAATAGAACCTGTTAACTGACAGCGTATACAGCCCTATCAGAAAGTGGTGTTCCATTCTGAACAGAAGTGGGGAGGGAGAGGCAATTCTAAAGTGGCCCGAAGAATCCAAAACTAGAGAAGAGGCACAGCTCAAGTTTAAAACACAAATGAACTGAACGCCTGCTTTCTGAGAGCTTCGTCTCTTCCCATGGAGTGAATCTTTATGAATAAACACGAAAAGGCTGTTTTCTGTTTGTCAATGTTAGCCCCAAGATCATTGTGATGTTCCAAACAAACACCAGTTTCTTAAAGACACTGACTTGACGGTGGATTTGTTGTCTATAATCTCAGAAAGAGAGCCACCTCTTAAACATAATATAATCACAAACTTCAATATCAAATAGTCTTTAAATTGCAGAAACACTCCTATACTCACAGGGTCTTTATATTTTAAAGGACTTAATTAGAGTCTGAAATGTATTTTCTAAAGAAAACTATACCTAGTTTATCTTGCCTGGTATTTTCCAATAATGTATTGACATGACAGTTCCTTTTTTTGTCACTTACCTGGCTTAAGATGCTGACATTGGACAAGAATGTGAAGCAGTGAGAAAGGAGGTTTGAGGAATTTAAGTGTGTGAATAAATAAATCTCTGTGTGTCTACAAATATGTAAGGATGGAAATTGTGGATTGTGTCCATTAGAAGGGTGCATACATTAAGTACTATCAGGTGTGTAGAACCTTTTCAATGTTGAGATTGGCTGTATGAAGAGGTCATGTTTATTGTGGAGTAGATTATAAGGAGAGATCACTATACATACAGCTGCATCTGGAGCAAGAGAACAGAAAATAATAATAATTCAAGATGATCACAAAAACAGAAATATTTATAATGCTTATTATCATAAAATTCACAGTATAGAAGCCCAATAATATTTTAGTAAGAGAGTAAATGAGTATCACAAGATAATAAACATGATTAATTCACCCCAAGAATGGCCTAAGAAGTTCTGAGAAGAGGGTAGTGGGGCAGTGGGATGTATTTGAGATATCCCTTGTAAAAGACCTTGCAATATCATATCACAGAACTCAGAAACATAAGAGCGAATACTATTCAATCACCATCATGTCCCTGAGTACAGTGAGAGTAAACTGACATGAGTCATCCTTGAAGAAGATGTGGAGATCTCTGTAAGGCATACAGAAGTAGGGTCATTAAGTTTCTGAGGCTTCCATAATATTAACTGGACTTTTAAGCCAATGGTGATGTGTGTAGTAGTTTTACGTAGCTGAAGTATGGGTAGTACTTAAAGAAGTTCAGGAGAATAACTTCTTTTATACAGTGAGAAGGTTTATCATGGGCCTAACACGTAAGTTTAATGTGATGGTGTAATCACCAGAGGGTAAGAACAGGTTTGGGGTTCTGAGTGTTTAGTCTGTGACAGCTTAGATCATTAGTCCTAGTTATAATACATCGAAACAGTGAATGAGCCTATTTCTCTAGCAGGGGTTGTTAAGAACAAGGTTGTACTCTAAAGGACTTCAATGAAACTGAGTTGACTTTGGGACATGGAAGTGATGCAAGATCAAAAAAAAATGAAATAAGTAAAAAGGAAAATAAATTTTACAGATAATCTTTAATTATAATAGACAATAGACTAAGGAAAAGTCATAATTATATGAACACATAGGTTCCAGCATGTCTGTCTCTGGTTGTGGCTCCATGGTGTCCCACTGACTCTTCCTTCTTTCTCCCAGCCTTCAGTTTAGTTTTCCCCATCTGCCTCTTTCTCTTCTGCTCTGCACAGGCCCAAGACCAGTTTCTTTATTAACCAACGGTAATCATGGCACACAGAGGGGAATCCCAAATCAGTGTTTCAGCTCCATCTTCTGAAAGTAGCCCATGTTCAATTTGATGGAAAATACCCCCAAATCAAAGTCTACAGGTGTGCCTGAGACTAGTCTACTATTCAACTTGGGCTTTTAAATTACTCTTAAAAATAATTATTAATATTATTTTATGTAATTATAAGATTTAATGTCTAGCGAGTATGTTATTTCAGAAACTAAACATTTTTATGGGAGAATAATGTAAAGTAGAGGAATATCATGGGTAAACAGAATTCCATAGTGCTTTAAAGCTGGCTTTATAGTTTGGCACACATGATGTTCCTAGTATGCCAGTTAAGATTCGTATCTCACTACAATTTTTACATTGAATATATATTTATGTATGCATAAATAATGCATAAGGAACACTTGTAGTACAGTCTTTTATAATTAGCAGGACATCAAAGTGGACTAAGATCTATGCACATAAGAATGATCCATTACCAGCAAAGTGAACTTCTGCTTTGGGACTCATCATGGAAAAAGATTCAAATAACAAATAATTGGTGTTTCTTGGGTGAATTTTATTGGTATTTGTGGCATTACTGGAAAATGCTTAACAGCATTCACATGTGTGGCAGTGGAGGTTTCATTTCAGGTGATTTATATATTGATATCTGTGTCCATGAAATGTTTAGAATCCTGAACTATGTTCACTGTCCTCTGAAACATTCATTTTATATTCTCCAGATGCACCCAGTGGGAGGAGTGATAATGGTACCTGCGCATTTCTTAAATGGCAGTTACCCTCGCATCCATGATGACCAGCATGTATAAAAAAAAGAGAGGAAGCAAATAGCTTCTATCCTGTATTATCTTATTAATCTACTATAATGAATATCTGATCTGATCCTGTGTTGACATTGTAACCCAGCTCTTTAGAATGCTATGGACCTAATGGGGGCATTGGTAGACTACAATATGGCCCACACTATGGTTACAGAGATAGAGGTTGGAATCAGATATCGTGGCTCATTAATGACTTGAACTTATTATTTGTTTTCATTTTGTATTTTTTGAGACGAGTTTGACACTGTAGCTCAGGCTGGTATGGAAGTGACTCACCCAATTCATGAGCACATGCTTCTCGTGGTCCCTAATTGTGCCCTTAGTTATAGAACTGAAGCTTCTGGGAATCTCAAGGAAGTAGAAGTTCTCAACTCTGAAGAGCCTCCAAGGGATTAATTTGTTTCTTCACAAACTTTTATCAACTCTTCAGCTCCTTCAGGTATAATTAGTTGCTGAAGCCTGCTGCAGAGCCAAAAAGCCTGGCGCATATCAGAAGCAGAAGACTGGTGGCTGACCTCAGAGAATAGAGGACTAATTAGTCCCTCCTTTCCCTGGAGACCAATGTATCAGAGAACATTTTCTTCTGAGCTCAGAGGCTGTTGTCTGAGTTACGGATGGCTGGTGGGAACAACTAATCGTTTCTCCATTTATGGTAGTATCACATGTATAATTCTGCAACTTGCTTTTTTATTCATAACAATGCATTTTGGAACCTTTTCCAATGTGCACACACATATTCATTATTTGTGTGTGTGTATTTTCAAGTAACCTCTATTTTACTTAATTATTTTTCTTTTATTATTATTTTATTATTATTAATTATTTTTCTTTTATTTTTGAGAGTATAATAACATCACATCATTTCCCCCTTCCCTGTTCTTCCCCTCAAAACCTCACATATAACCCCTTGTTCTACAAATTCCTGTCATCTTTTTTTGTGAATTGTTATTATATAGATGTATACACATATATAGACCTCAGTCTGTACACTGTTACTTGTATTATGCTTTCAGGCCTGACCGTTTGGTGTGCTCCTTCCAGGAGAGGACTATTTCGCCCACTCTTAGGATTCCTTAGTTGCCTGTAGTTCTTTCTGTATGGTTGATAAGACAACACCTACTTTTTAATATTTACAAATATTTTATCTTATGCACATCATTAAGTATGTGTGTGCGTACATTTATATATTTATATATTTTTGTGGTAGGGGATATACATTAGTTTAGTCAGTATGAATGTTAAAGGCATTTCCTTCAAAAAATCAAAGCAGAACTACCAGATTATCCAGCTGTGCAACTCTTGGGACTGTGCCCAAAGGAATCTAAATCCTTATAAAAGAGAGAGATTTGCAGGCCTGTGTATTTGCTGTGTGGTTCACAATACCCACGGTGTAGAAACAGCTTAGGTTTTTGTCACAGATAAATGGGTGCAAGGGAGAAAGACAGAGATGAGGGGACAGGGAGATGAGTGGGACCAGAATGAATGATGTGAAATCCACAAATAATCAATAAAAAGTTAATAAACAAAACTCTGTCATGTGTGTATATCACATATATAAAGAGGAATCAAAATATATATAGTGAGAGGCAGGCGTAGATATCACATTTTTCTGCACCCATTTATCTGTGACAAAAACCTAAGCTGTTTCCCCTACCACAAAAGTATGATACAGAAGGAGGAGGACAGAGGGATGAATAACACCAAAATAACAACTGTGCTGCTGAAAAGTTCAAAATAAGCAGGCTCTTTTACCCTGCACTATAATGTCTTGAATAATTCTTCATTGTCTTAAGATTTACTGTTTTAATGATTATTTGTTTGTTTGTCTTTTCCAAAGACTTGAAAGTCTCAGAAGAAGAGAAAATAGATGGTACAATTAGTGTTGGGTAAGCACAGTTAAACAAAAATTCAGAAGAATCTTTGGTGGTGGCATAGAACATCTTTGTAAAAATTCACAATTTTAAAAGTATTATTTTGGTATTTTTTGTCTCTCCTTCCTCCTTCTCCTTCTATATCAGACCTCCTATCTTCTCAGTTCATATAAGAGCATGAACAAGGCAAGTGGATGGCCCTGGAACTGTGACAGGCTGTTTGCTCTAGCACTTGGGGCTTTTGAAGCTTCTCTGTACTTCAACAACACCTGCCTCTGAGAAGCAAGTATCTGCAAACACTAACAAATGCCCACAGAGCACAACATAAAACCACTTACTCAATGCTTCCTTAAGCACAAAGAACAACCAGAATTTCTTACATTCACTTACAAAGGTGTGCTTCATGAGTCATCAAATTGTGTTCTAACTTTTAAAAGGAGTTAGGCAAGACTTAAAGGCAAGACATTCATTTCCATTAAGATGTGAAAGTATATTCTAGTACAAATGTAAAACTACATTCAGTAGACTCTACTTTGTCTACACTTTAAGGTGTCACAGTCCCAGTTATCCGTGGCTAACCTCAGCCTCCAAACAATCAGTGGGAAATTTCAGAAGTAAGAATTGTAGGTTATAGTCCTCACGTTGTTTGACTGCATCCTCCTAAGGACACGAATGCCCACTTTTCCAGTCTTGTTGCTCTGTACGCCTCTCAACTCGCAGTCTGATACTGTGCCAAGCCCACAGCCTGGCACCCAGCTCTTCCATTGCAGGAACTCTTATTTGCCCCATTGTGTTCCTAAAGAACAATAGTCATGCTGCAAAGGAGTTGCCAGGATAAAGAACCTGGAGTGTAGAGCAACTCTGTGCTGTGTGACAGATCCATGGAGCAAACAAAGAAAATCAAATCAAATAAAATACCTCACAATCATCTGTTTTATCTACCTTCTACTCACTGGGGTATATTAAACACTATGAAAACATGAGCTAGTTTAAGCAAACATAAACATAACATGTATTTTTGAGAAAGGAAAAATTAGTTTGAAATAATAAAAACACATCTGAAATTCAGTGACCTGTCTTCACGTTAGTAGATTAGTTTAAGAACTAAGATTTAAGAAAAACTGAAGTACAGGGCAAGTTACCTAGTAAAGTGCCATGATTAAATTTCTACTACAATTCTTACTAGATTTTTTCTTAGAAAGAAAGAAAAAGAAAAGAAAACCTTACTAAAAACAAAAGCCATTTCAATAAGCACCAAAACCAAGACATATTTGTAATTTGTTTGTGGTCTCTCAGTTCTCTGGTTGTCTCCAAAACTTCCTTATGGCATTTTTCATCTCTGCATTCCTTAATTTGTAGACAATGGGGTTCAGCATGGGGGTGATGACTGTGTAGAACATAGCCACAAGCTTGTCCACAGTGTAGGTAGAGGAAGGTCTCATGTAAATAAAAGTGCCAGGCCCAAAGAACAAGAGGACCACCGTAATGTGGGAGGCACAGGTGGAGAGGGCCTTGCGCCTCCCCTCTGCAGAATGGTTCCTCAAGTTCACAAGGATGGTGATATAGGAAGTCACCAAAATAAGGAGAGAGATAATAGAGATTAAACCACTGTTGGCCATCACGATAACCCCTTCCATAAAGGTGTCAGTGCAGGCAAGTTTAAATAATGGCTGGAGGTCACAGAAGTAGTGGTCAATTACATTGGGACCACAGAAGGGCAATGGAATGGTGATGAGGATCTGGATTGTGGAGTGAATGAGGCCCCCCAGCCAGGAGCCAGCTACCAGCATGTGACACACTTGATGACTCATGATGTTCATGTAATGGAGAGGTTTGCAGATGGCCACATAGCGATCATAGGCCATCACCACAAGCAGAATGACTTCAACAACTCCAAATAAATGGGAGAAAAATATCTGAACCAGGCAGCCCTTCAGAGAGATGGTTTTAATCTTTACAAGTAAGTCAGTGATGAATTTAGGGACAATGGTAGAGGAGTAACAAATCTCCACCAGGGACAAGGAGCTGAGGAAAAAGTACATAGGAGAACGCAGACTCTTACTGATGTTGACTGTCACAACAATGAGGCCATTGCCCAGCACTGTGGCCAGGTACACAGGAAGGAAAAGTACAAAGCATACCTTCTGTACTTTTTGATCTTGGAAAAGGCCAGTGAAAATTAACTCAGTGACATTATTTTCATTGGCCATGGAGTCAGCTCAAGTGTGTTGGACATCAAATAGAATGAAGGCTAGAAAAAAAGCCAAAAATTTTTAGCACAAATTAATTATACTAAAAGCATTCTAGAAAGAACAAACTGTTTTACTATACGTTAAAATGTAACTCAAAATAAGTCCTTCTAACTTTCAGCCAGGTATTTTTCTAATTTATCACAAGGAATTCTGAAGTTAAAATTTCAAGATATATTATAAGCAGATAGATGATAGATGCATATACAGAAACACAGATCATGTGTTTGTATTATATTCATTGCATTTAATAAGTCTTCCTTTTGAGTCATCTCTTGGATACTGTGCTGGTTGGAATTCTTTATATCCTTTTTTTCTTCAGAGAAGTACTACATCTGTAGTATAGACTTTGTAATTAATAAAGAGTACACATTTGCTAGCTCATGATTCTACAAGTTGGGAAGTACAAAGCAAACTCAGACTCAATGTGTAGTGACATGGCAGACATTATATGATGAGACAGACAAACATGACAAGGAAAGCTCCCTTTGACATGCAGTCTTCAAGTCTGCAGAGTGATACATGCGCAGAATAAGCTGTGGTGATTCAGTTACAACCAGAGATCCAACTTCCAAAACCATAAACTCACCAGGAAACAAAGCTACACTTTCGCAAGAAATAATTTTCCTGTTGTTTCTGTCATTTCCCAATGTCTTCCATGATGTTTTCTCTCAGTTGTCCCAGTCCTCACTGTACCAAAGCAAAATCCTCTACATCTTGCCTCAAGAAATATGTTTCTACAACAAATGTTCACATCTCTGAGAGTGTGGAACTAACTATATTTTCCACCCTGTTCCACAATTGTTTCCCACCATCTACCACCAAATCTACTGAGAGATGTTCATTCCAAAGAAACAGAGAAATTTCAAAATAGCTAAGTGGAATTAGGTGAGTGAAGCAATAGAGAGTGGATTCCATAGAGAAAAGAAATGCTGAAAAGGGAAAGGTTATGTTCCCAAACACAATAGTGATGAGGTATATATGAACTCACAGAAACTGACAACATGTGCAAGATCTGCACAAAATCAAGATAGACAAAATCCCGGCATGGAAAAGGACCAGTGGATGAAAAAAATCCCACCACAGACAAAAGACCTATTTGTAACTGATACCCACTGAGAGAGAGGAAAATCAGTTTTCTCCCATAGAGTGACACTGTGTATATCAACCATACTCCAAGTTCACCCAATGCCCAGAATTAATGAGGCAACACAAAACAGATTCTATATTAGGAGGGGGGTCTTGTGGAATCTATGGTAGTTTGGGGTTAGGTGGGATTGTTACTGTTGTTGTTTGGTTTGTTAGCTGATTTTTGTTTAGGTTAGCTCATTTTTTGAAGAAAAAAAATACAAAGTTGGTTGGGTATAGAGAGGGAGAATCTGGGAGTAGTAATAGGGGACTGGAAAAGAATATGTTTAAAATATGCTCTAGAGATGAATACTTTGCATTGTAATGGATCTTGGTTTATTGATACAATTTAAGGTCAATTCTTTTATATGTATATATTTTCTCTTTTTTTAGGGTATGATGTGTTTGTGAATTCATAAAAATTATGAATTGAAAGGTAGTCATTTATAATAATGAAACTTTTAGTCATGTTAATTAGGTTTTCTAGATATATAGAGATATATTTCTTATGAATAGGTATTCTTCAAATCTTTCAAATCTAGGAATATTGCATTTAAAGTATTTTAAGAACTTAGGATGTTTTATGACAGTGAGATGTGTCTGCTTCTGGCAGCACCAATTACTTCGGAGAGGTGGTGGGCATTGTATAAAATGTATTAATTAAAATAAATAAGAACTAAAACTTTTGAGACGGCAGAAAACATCTTTATCACTGACAAAGATAAGAAGGGAGATGGAAGTTTATGTATATTACAAATAACCTTGACAAGGTTTAATCTCTGAATTAGGAAAACACACAAAGTTGCATAGCTTCTTATGTTTCATGGATCAGTTCCTCCAACAGGAAGACATCTGACATCTGATAACCTTTTTTTAACACAACCTGGTCCTATTCAGCTCTGCCTTTTCTACATTTAATCTTCTCTCTCTCTCTCTCTCTCTCTCTCTCTCTCTCTCTCTCTCTCTCTCTCTTTCTGTCTCTCTCTCTCTCTCTCTTTCTCTCCTCTCTCTCTCCAACCCCCAAACATTAGCAATTGAGAAATTCCTCCTCTTTCCCCACAATGACTGACGCACCAAGGAAAATGCAAACCAGGAGAAAAAGTTTATAAAGTCACACCAGCAGATAGACATGTACTTTATACAGACAGGGGTAGAGAAAATAATGAGTTACCTGATACCTATTGCAGCCTGTAGACTCTAATTCTTACTTCAAGTCGCTTCACCTACCTTCTGGTCAGAAGACCTGGTGTGCTCCTTGCTCCCAGGTAGAGCAGTATTTAGACCACATAGACTTCAAATAAATTGTTTCTAATTCATCATAAAAATTCTCCTCTCCCATAGAACATGCTATGCCTCAAGGAGAGGTTTGCTCTGGGGAAAAAATCTATATAGAGAAGGAGCATCAGATTCCTCCTTACAGATTCTGTTTTCTTTCATAAGTGAAGTCCCTTGACTAATATCATCACTGAGCAGATTTCCTACTGAAGACCCAAACCAAGTCACACTCAGCAAAACTACATTAGGAGTGTTTTCTTAAACACTTTAGAGAATAATTTATAATAATCTTATATTAACTTCTGAATGTATAAAAAAGGTAAAAGTCTGAGAAAGGTGAATTGATTTCTTAAAACCACACTCTGTTCTTTATTTGGTACTGTCACAGGAAACAATTCTCTCTCCAAATCATTAGGCTTTGGGGATATGAGGTGGAAATGTTACTGCCTTTCAAAAGTTGGATCTGTCCCCTATGGAGTATTTAGAAAATAAAGTGATGACGAAGACAAATCAGAAGGAAAAAATATTTAGACTTACAACTTTAGAATAAAAATAAAAATTCATGAGACTAGGAAATTCAGCGGTAATAAAATCCTGCTTTGATGCCCCAGTCATGTCTATCCACACAATGTCCAAAGGTTGTGATTAAATGCTCAGATTCTTGGACTATTTATGATGAATGAGGCCACACATATGATCAAGAGACCGACTTCCCCATGGAATTTCTTTTACCTGTAGGAAAACTTAGGCAAATAAAGAATGACTTAGGGAAATTTTCTAAATCTTTTGCAATCATTTTAATGTCATTTCAATATTGCTTTACACCCAACAAGGAGAAGGTACATAAAAAAGTAAAGGTAATAGGGCTTATTGCCTATGGTTTCTGATTGATATAGCAGAACTTTTTTTTTTAATTTTTTATTTTTTTTATTGAAATAAAATTTCCGCCTCCTCCCAGCCTCCCACTCCTCTATGTCTCCCCCCACTCCTCTTCCCCTCCCCCCACTCCTCTCCCCCTTCCCCCACTCCTCTCTCCCTCCTCCCACTCCTCTGCCCCTCCCTCTCCAGTCTGAAGAGCAGTCAGGGTTCCCTGACCTGTGGAAAGTCCAAAGTCCTCCTCCCTCCATCCTGGTCTAGGAAGGTGAACATCCAAACTGGCTAGGCTCCCACAAAGCCAGAACATGAAGTAGGATCAAAACCCAGTGCCATTGTCCTTGGCTTCTCAGCAGCCCTCATTGTCCGCCATATTCAGAGAGTCCGGTTTTATCTCATGCTTTTCCTGTTACAGTCCAGCTGGCCTTGGTGAGCTCCCAATAGATCAGCCCCACTGTCTCCGTGGGTAGGTGCACCCCTCGTGGTCCTGACTTCTTTGCTCATGTTCTCCCTCCTTCTGCTCCTCATTGGGACATTGGGAGCTCAGTCTGGTGCTCCAGTGTGGGTCTCTGTCTCTATCTCCATCCATCGCCAGATGAAGGTTCTATGGTGATATGCAAGATATTCATCAGTATGGCTATAGGATAGGGTCATTTCAGGATCCCTATCCTCAGCTGCCCCAGGAACTAACTGGGGACCTCGCCTTGGGCACCTGGGAGCCCCTCTAGGTCCAAGTCTCTTCCCAACCCTAAGATGGCTCCCTTAATTAAGATATGTGCTTCCCTGCTCCCCTATCCAACCTTCCTTTATCCCAATCATCCCGTTTCCCCAAGTTCCCCTCATCCTACCCTTCTCACTTTTCTCTCCCCACCACCCTTTACCCCCCTCCCAGCCCACCCCCAAGATCCCAATTTTTTTTTTACATTTTGCTTTATTGATATGAGACTGAATCAAGATCCCAATTTTTTGCCCGGCAATCTTGTCTACTTCCCATAACCAGGAGGATAGCTATATGTTTTTCTTTGGGTTCACCTTCTTATTTAACTTCTTAAGGATACCAAATTATAGACTGACTGACCTTTATTTATGGCTAGAAACCAAATATGAGTGAGTACATCCTATGTTCATCTTTTTGGGTCTGGGTTACCTCACTCAGGATAGTGTTTTCTATTTCCATCCATTTGCATGCAAAATTCGAGAAGTCATTGTTTTTTACCGCTGAGTAGTACTCTAATGTGTATATATTCCACACTTTCTTCGTCCATTCTTCCATTGAAGGACATCTAGGTTGTTTCCAGGTTCTGGCTATTACAAATAATGCTGCTATGAACATAGTTGAACAAATGCCCCTGTCATATGATCGGGCATCTCTTGGGTATATTCCCAAGAGTGGCATTGCTGGGTCTAGGGGTAGGTTGATCCCGAATTTCCTGAGAAACCGCCACACTGCTTTCCAGAGTGGTTGCACAAGTTTGCATTCCCACCAGCAATGGATGAGGGTATCCCTTCCTCCACAACCTCTCCAGCAAAGGCTATCATTGGTGTTTTTGATTTTAGCCAATCTGACAGGTGTAAGATGATATCTCAAAGTTGTTTTGATTTGCATTTCCCTGATGGCTAAGGAGGTTGAGCATGACCTTAAGTGTCTTTTGGCCATTTGAACTTCTTCTGTTGAGAATTCTCTGTTCAGATCAGTGCCCCATTTTTTTAAATTGGGTTAATTTGCATTTTAAAGTCTAGTTTCTTGAATTCTTTATATATTTTGGAGATCAGACCTTTGTCTGTTGCGGGGTTGGTCAAGATCTTCTCCCAGTCAGTGGGTTGACTTTTTGTCTTAGTGACAGTGTCCTTTGCTTTACAGAAGCTTCTCAGTTTCAGTAGGTCCCATTTATTCAATGTTGCCCTTAATGTCTGTGCTGCTGGGGTTATACCTAGGAAGCGATCGCCGATATAGCAGAATTTTTAAAAAGGAAGAGAAAGTCCTTGGGCATTAGGTTTTGATCAGCTACTGAATAAGTAGACAACTGAGGACAGCCTATCCTTTTTACCACTTTTATATAAAACTATAGTGATGATTGACATTATTTTATTTTCATCTTCTCATTCTCACATTTGCATATTTGTGTATTACATACATTATAAAACTACTTGCCCCCTATCCTTCTGCCTCTGTATCTGTGAATGATAGTTGACTATACCCACTGAATATGTCAAGAATTGGACTCTGAAAGATAACATTCATCAACTTGTCCACCCAATAAATAATCCAGCAAAATCTCTAGCTTTATGTAGTCCTTCTGCTTAGCAGGTGATCATGAGACAGGAAATCACACAGGCTATAAATACATTCTTAGTTTAACAGTGAGAGAGCAAGACAAGCTGACTAGACATGTCCTGTGGATGCTGCAAATGCTCCTTCTCTCCAGTCACCCTGAGATTTGTGTGGGAATTTGGGAGTGATTAGAAAGGATATGTGAGAATGAGGTAAAGAGCTGGTTAATGAAACCTGAGGTTAGAGGCAGGTAGACACAGAACCATCAAGGTAGTAGGATAGAAGTCTTGCCTCTAACACTGAGAAACCTACAAGTCTTAGGAAAACACACTTATGCTACCAACTTTCATAGTCATATGGTGTGTACCTATGTAGATTTAAGTAAGTTAAAATTAAATTTTAAGAATTCCAGGTTTTAGTGACATTAATGATACATAAATTTAAATGTCCATTAGCCGTGTGTCTTTGACTATCATGTATTATCACAGACACACATGTTTTCATCAACATATGAATTTGTCTATGCCTTGCCCTGCAGCCACAAATTCCTCTATTATATGATCTCGGAGCCCAAACGATACTTGGTGGAAACACAGCCTACTCTGGCATATCACAACTTGAGAAAATCTGGGTGAATGGATGCAAATCAGTGCAATTTTATACAACTCCTAAGCCAAGACAGAGCAATTGTAAGATACACTCAAAACTTTTCATAGTGGGGAGATACAATGGGGCATTGAAGAGATTATGAGAAATATAACCGTGCAGATTAACAAAGACTCTTTTAATCTCACCTCACTGAAAAAAAATCAGTGGATATTACAAGAAATAGCTGTGGCATGGTCACTCATAATAATGGGAAAGAGATATGAATTAAAAAGTTATGACCCTGTCCTTAATTCTTCCAGTGAAAATAGTAATCATTTCTCAACAAAAAGAAATGCTGATTTTTGAGATAATAATAGTCATAAAATGGTTTGTATACAATGTATGGAAGTACTAAAGTATACTTTACCCAATCTTTCAAAATACTACCATGTCTCAAGGAACATACAAGCATGTTTCTATATATTCTTTGAATTTGCACTTGCTTTTTAACTATGCAGCCAATCAAATTCAGTGAGAAAATCAGACCTCTGTCCTTGGAGTATTTGTTTCCTGAGAGAAGTACAGCAGTAAAAGAAACACGCTCTTCTAACTACTCTTTTATTTGAATATGCACCAAACAGCAAAATCTACATCAACAACAGACTAAGTTTTAAAATCCCTTTTCGTCATTTATTACTCCATTCACTCTGCCTCTGAGCTCTTTTTGTCCCACAACTTCTTTATGGCATTTTTCACCTCTGCATTTCTAAGGGTGTAGATGATGGGGTTCAGCATGGGGGTGATGACTGTGTAGAACACAGCCACAAGCTTATCTTCAGTAAATGTAGAGGAAGGTCTCAGATAAAGGAAGCTAGCAGGTCCAAAGAACAAGATGACCACTGTAATGTGGGCAGCACAGGTGGAGAGGGCCTTGCGCCTCCCCTCTGCAGAATGGTTCCTCAAGTTCACAAGGATGGTGATATAGGAGGACACCAAGATAAGGAGAGAGATAATAGAGATTAAACCACTGTTGGCCATCACGATAACCCCTTCCATAAAGGTGTCAGTGCAGGCAAGTTTAAATAATGGCTGGAGGTCACAGAAGTAGTGGTCAATTACATTGGGACCACAGAAGGGCAATGGAATGGTGATGAGGATCTGGATTGTGGAGTGAATGAGGCCCCCCAGCCAGGAGCCAGCTACCAGCATGTGACACACTTGATGACTCATGATGTTCATGTAATGGAGAGGTTTGCAGATGGCCACATAGCGATCATAGGCCATCACCACAAGCAGAAGAATCTCAGCAACCCCCAAAAGGTGGAAGAAGAATATCTGAACCAGGCAGCCCTTCAGAGAGATGGTTTTAATTTTTACAAGTAAGTCAGTGATGAACTTAGGGACAACAGTAGAGGAGTAGCAGATCTCCACCAGGGACAAGGAGCTGAGGAAGATGTACATAGGAGAACGCAGACTCTTACTGATGTTGACTGTCACAACAATGAGGCCATTGCCCAGCACTGTGGCCAGGTACACGGGAAGGAACAGTACAAAGCACACCTTTTGTACCTTTGCATCCTGGAAAAGACCAGTGATGATCAGTTCAGTCACGTTATTTGTCTTAGCCATGGCTTCAGTTCAGGTGCGCTGGATGTTATAAAATTCTGTTGAAAAAAAACAATTTGAACACAAATTCATGACATGTATAGTATGGCAGATAATGTAAAACAATTTACAATATGTATATCATTTATTTAGTCAATAAATACTAGTTACATGTATATTCAAGTATAACATTTTATACTATTTTAATTTGTTTACTTTGTAACTAGAAAATGAATATTCAGAAAAACTTATTTGACCATAGTAACAGAAGAAGTAGAGAATTCTAGGGCTCACAACCATTCTACCAGGCTTTCACTCTGGGATCCTCGTCATTTCCAGTGCAGTCGATATTTGGAGAGTCATTAGAATTAGGACCCTATTTAGTGGTCTAACCTTCGGGGACACTCCTGTGCTCCCAAGTAATCTCCTCTTACCTGTGAAGAAATCAAATTCCCATTCAATTCTGGGATGATTCTCCTTGGTGACTCTAAAACAGTAACTCACAGAATCCAAAAACCTAAAAGAACTTTTAAAATACTTAATTTTATGCTGTATTTTTCATTGGATAAAAATTACTAATTTAAGTAGGTCTGCCAACCCTAAAATCATCAAATGCAGCCACTCAATAAAAGTGAGACTTTGTAGGTCTAAGAGGAAATTGAGGTTGTCCAACAAACAATGGCTAAGAAACTCTGTATCTTATTTTTAGTCACTTTACCTTGCTGTAGATCAGAAGGGATGCTGTGTTCTTTATCTTCAACAAGGAGTTAGATCACAGATTTTAAGTAAACTCAAATTGTCTCCAACCCAATATGAAGTATGTCTCTGCTTAAATACAACATGAGTCAAGTAGAAGTTTGGTTTTGGAAAAATTCGGCTGGGAAGGAACAAGGAATAGTTTATGAGTCCTGGTACTTGAGCAAACAAGGTCCCTTAAATATCACCACCCAACAGATTCCTCATTGAACACCCAGTGAGCCATGTACCAATCATCCTCATCTTAACTATGTTAGAATAATGTGAAGTAGATTTAAAAGAATATCTCCTAAATTTTTCTGCTCATGGATGAAATGACAAAGGCTGAGAGAGGAGAACTGGCTTCCCAAAATCACCTTCAAATGATTTTTCCATGCACTAAATCAAGGATAATAGTCTCAATAGCACTGAATTTTCTGACTTTACTGGGTGGAGGTTGTCATTGCAATTTAAGGGCTGCATTTTCTCTCCAAGAAAAAAAATCATCACTAGTCTTAGTACCTATTAAAAAGGAATGTAACTGGTACCTAAAGCTAATTATAAAATAAAGAGGAAACTCAGAAAGCTACATGAAGTTGAACATTTGAATGTAAAAATTAATTGCAGGCATAAGAAGCAGCAAAGAGAGAAATCTTACATTTTTTCTTTTGACAAGAAAATCTACCCACTCATTCTTTATCCAAAGGTGTGACTACACACTGAGGTCCTTGCATTCTTTATAATAAACTAACTCACAGGCTATAATCATGAAACAAATGTCCCCCATGGAATTTCTTTTCTCCAGAGGGAAACTTTGTGACTAAACTGGAACAAAAAGAAAAGGTTTAAATTTAATCTCAAGTACTTCAGTGACTTTTACATGAAGCTCTTTAAAATTAGGAAGGCAAAGACAAAAGATGAGAATCAGGCATGTGGGACTCATTTTCCTCAGGTTTGTCTACTGAAAATAAGTTTACATGATAGTAGATAAAAGAGACAGGACTGGAAGCCAGGACGTGAACTAACACGTGTTTAGCAGTAAATTAACTATTTGCTTATAACTATCCCATTTACCTCCTACTTCTCATTTTTCCATTTCTACTCCTATATAAATTAACAGTTAGGCTATATGTGCTACACTGAATTTTCTAATTCTCATATTTATGTGCCATGTTTATATTTTAAAAATCACTTCAAAAAAATCACCTCAGTTGCCATAAACCTCATTGCTCCCTCGATGAGGATAGTGGTCGTGATCATGAAAGATGGGGACAACTTCCTCTGGAGAAAGTACCAATCACCCTTTCACTCTTTCATTCACTTACTCAACAAATACTGGTGAATACTACAAATCACCAAGAACTAATTTAAGGGCTGGGCTTAAGAGGCACAAAAATGAAACTCTCTGGACATGTGAGACTTAAATTTTCTCTATTTCTCTATTCTAAAATGAAGGTTGTACCTTCATTTTATAGAGGGGGACGGTGATCAAAAAAGAGCAATAAAAGCAAATATAAGTAATGATTTTTGTAACATGTAAGTCAAGGATTTACGAGAACCATAAAACGTTTGTAAATTTCTCATGCTCTTCTGTCTTTTATTATTGTGTTGTTATATTTATGTATATATAATATATGTGTACTATTATATATAAGACATGTGTAATAAGTCTGAAGCTATAACATATTTAAGATTTCCCCCCAATATATCAGTCATGAGGTTGTGTTCAGAGTACCCACTGATATAATTTTAAGTTTTGTTTTGTGTTGTTTGGTTTTTGTTTCTGTTTCTATTTTTGGTTTTGGTTTTCAAGACAAAGTTTCTCTGTGTGGCTCTGGCTGGCCTATAATTTGCTCTATAGACTACACTGGTCTTGAACTCAAAGATTCACCTGCTTCTGCCTCCCAGTACTGGGATGAAAGGTGTGCGGCACCATGCCCAACTTCACTGTTCTAATTTCTATCGTCTGGAGTTCCTATAAATGGAAGCTTGAACATGCACTCTTCTGTATTAGTCATTCTGCTATGAATTACAATAATTAGAGGTCACATATACAATGTATAGGTATGGTGTGTGTGTGTGTGTGTGTGTGTGTGTGTGTATACCCATGTGTGAGGATGGCTGCACATGCATGTATATGTGCATGTGGAGAAGCCTGAAATCAAATTTAGGTATTTCTAAATCACTTAACCATTTGTTCTTTTTATTTCAACGAAGCCTCTCACTGAACCCAGAGCTCATCAGTTCAGCAAGGCTTTCTTGCTAGCAAGGCCCAAGGATTCTCTTATCTCTTGCCTTGCACTCCACCTCCAAGTACTGTGCTAGTATGTTAGTCTAGTCTAGCTGGTGCACAGTCTGTAGGCTTGTACATACATGAATGTATGATGACATACAACCATGATAATAGCATATTTTCACTACCTAAAAATCTTCTGTGTTCACTAAGCATCGTGGCATTCACCCTTAATCCCAGTACTCAGGAGACAGAGACAGATGGATCTCTGAGTTCAAGACCACCCCTATCTACATAGATTTCTAGGCTTGGCAGGGTTACATAGTGAGACAATTTTTGGGTTTTTTAAAATCTTATTACAGGAACCTTAAAGCACAAGCAGGTATGGTCAAAGCTGTGTAATTCATCACCCAACTTAAATGATTATCCATTCAGGGATTTTTTTTAAAATAAATAGTAGGGCAGTACAACAAGTCTGTGGAGCCCTTTAGTTATAATATACAGGAGCATCCTATGCATTGTAGGATACTTCATGAATCTCTGACTTTGTGTCTCCTTAATGTCAGTGGCACTCTCCTCCCTGGCCAGACTGGTCAAAAATCTTTAAACATTATCAAATGTCTTGCACAGGCATAATCACCCCTCAGTTGGAAGCTACTGATGTATACATCTAATTCAGCACAAGTAGTATCATCCCTTCTGTGATTCCGAAATCCCTGAACCACCTTTAATCATCTCTGATCAGTGGGTGGGTTTCATTGTTTCACATTTCTCACTGGTTTCTAAAGTTTTTTTCCCACAGAGACTTTAGGGTCCTACTTCCAGTAAGACATTTTTTCCTAATTAGGAAGGGGTGAGTATGAAGATCTCCAAGGACTCCCCATTTCTCACTTAATCATAACTTCTCCCTTGGCTTTTCTTGGAGTGAACTTAAAGCTGAGTTTCCTGAGTTCTTAGTTCTCTGAGGAACATCTGAGAGGCAAATTTGTTTTACTTTTATTTTAAATTCATGAGAAGTTGAGGCTGAGGATCTCCACATTTCCAAGACTAAGGCTGCATGGGGACATATCCTCATCTCGTTACTCCACTGAGGCAGAAGACGGGGCCACACCTGGCCCATGCATCTCCATCAGGTAACTGGGAAATTATCATGAGCCAGCAATGTTGTCACAATTATTTGTGCTTATGTGTTAGAACATAAAATATCACTGTGCTCACAAGAGCAAAGTAACTGAAACACTGGTGTGAGCTTTGTGGCCATAGGTTTAATTTAGCTGTGATAGTTCATTTGAAAGCAAAGGGAATGGTGCCATGAGACACATGGCATTTCTGAGAGTATGCCTGCATGAATATTTGTGAAAAGTACTGTCTGGACCCTGGGTGAGACTCCAGAATTAATAAGGTATGATATCATACCATAGAGGCTTTTCCTCGTTTGGTAGTTACTGAACACCTACAATGTGTGCAACACTAGACTAAGGAGACCAAGTTTAGATGTCAAATATTCATTTATTCTCCCGATGTTCACTGAATGTTATCTCTTGAGATCAACTTCAGTGAGCATTGAAGATGAAATGAAGAGCAGGGCATATTCTGCCCTCTGGGAACTTATACTGTAGTAGGCAATAAAATTCATTGTGATAAGTGCTATGGTTACAGAATGTCCTGAGAGAAGGCACAGTGGCCACAAGAACCCATGAATGGGAAGAGATGTCTCATCCCTGAAAGATGCCCAAAAAATCAAGGGCTGGAACTTAGCTTATGGGAGAATTGGGCAGGACTTAAGATTTGTGGTTTCTTCCTCTGAGGTATGCGCCATCTGCATGTTAATTTGAATCTTGAGTATCTGAAAACTTAAAGAACTCTGTAAATGTTATAGAAATTACTTCCTGAGAACAGCTGAATGGAAACCCAGCTCTTTTCTCCACAAGTAGCTTCCTGAGAGGATTGCCGGATGACCTGGGAATTTATGTCTGCTCTCCACCCTCTGTGTCTATAATTGTAAGGTGTATTTCCTGAGTTCCCTCTGGTCTGCAGAGGTCTTCCTCACAGGTCTGGATCAGTGAGGAGAGAGCTTTTGTGAGATGGGCAGAACCATCTAGCTCTAACCTCAGGAGCCCTGGAGTCTTGCTGGAGTAAATACACACAGTCTCAGCTATGTTGGAAAAAGCATAGTTTTCAAGCCAGACACTATGCAGTCTAAATAATGCTCGGACGTGTTACATAGCTGGGCCATGAGCAAGGCTGTTGGATCATTGCTGCCGTTAAGAGAAACAGAGGAAATCAAAATGCCAGGAGAAAGAAGAAAAGTTAATGGATTGAAGTGAAGGAAAAAGAAAAGATCAATAAGTAATCGAACAGAGAATAAGGACAAGAATTAGAAGACATACAGGCACAGCCATGTCTGTGGTGAGTTCTGATCCCCTTGAGGTATACTGAACATCAAGGGAGCTACAGCAGGGTTATGTATTCTGAAAATACTGGTACCATGTATTAAATGGTTGAGAACTTGGTTCTGCTAACCAAAGAAAGAAGTAACGAGCTAAGTCTTCAGGAGAAAAAAATACCAAAAGCCATTCAAAGACAATAGAAAGACATGCAGCACAGATGGAAACAGTGTCCTGGCAGCCTCTTTTTGATGAGGAAATACAACTTTTTAATGCCTTTCCTTTTTGGTGTTTCCACAACTCTACATTCTGCATACAAAGTGACTTACTACTCATTGGATAATAGATATTCTTGCTGATGGACCTTGGCTTCAGGGTAAAGTCCGAAGTCCCTAGCAGCCTTTCTCAGACTGATGGCAACTCTCCTATAGCATCATACTTTGCCATTCCTCACTATTCCTGAAATAACAACACATGTGCATTTCTCTCAGTCCTCATGGTATGTTCTTCCTTCCCCACATTACTAACTCCTCATTTTTCATTTCAGATCATACCACACAACTTGCTCCCTCATGGCTAACATACACAATGTAACTGAGTTCATTTTTCTGGGACTCTCTCCCAATCAAGAGGTACAGAGAATTTGCTTTGTGATATTTCTGCTCTTGTACACAGCCATTGTTCTTGGGAATCTCCTCATGGTGGTCACTGTCACAGCCAGCAGAAGTCTTGGATCCCCCATGTACTTTTTCCTTAGTTCCCTCTCCTTTGTGGAGATCTGCTACTCCTCTACAACAGTGCCCAAACTCATCTTTGATCTCCTAGCTCAGAAGAAATCCATATCTGTATGGGGCTGCATTACACAGCTTTTCTTCATCCACTTCTTTGGTGGTATTGAGATGTTCCTGCTCACGGTGATGGCCTATGACCGCTATGTGGCCATCTGCAAGCCCCTGCACTACACCAGTATCATGAACAGACAGGTGTGTGCCGTCCTTGTGGGAACAGCGTGGACGGGAGGCTTTGTGCATTCTATTGCCCAGATTCTTCTCATCTTTCACTTACCTTTCTGTGGTCCCAATATCATTGACCATTATTTCTGTGATGTGCTTCCTCTGCTCAAACTTGCCTGCTCAAATACCTTCCTCAATGGCCTGCTGATTGTTGCCAATGGGGGAACACTGTCTGTGATCAGTTTTGTGGTCCTCTTAGCATCCTACGTGATTATCTTGTTTCATCTGAGAACTCAGAGTTCTGAGGGACGACGCAAAGCTCTGTCCACCTGTGGATCCCATGTCACTGTAGTTGTCTTATTCTTTGCACCCTGCGTCTTTATCTATCTGAGACCGTCAGCCACTTTGCCTGTAGACAAGATGGTAGCTGTGTTCTACACAGTGATAACTCCCCTCCTTAACCCTATCATCTATTCCCTAAGAAATGCAGAAGTGAAGAAAGCCATGAAGACTCTATGGATCAGGACGGTGAAAGTAGATAAAAAATAGAGGCTGAGTCTTTGTATGGTCATGAGTTTGGAATAATGTTGAATTCCTAATTTGCAAAATGAGTAGAAAAAATTCATAGGGCTTGATAATTCTAGAGTTGTTCTTTATGGTCCATCCTAAATTTTTCTTTTTAAGCATCTGTAAAATATATCCTGCTAGGGCTATACTATAACACATATAGCCATTTTGGAATGTTTCAAATCTTTATCCCTATAAATAAACAGTGAACTTACTTTTTTGAAGAATATGAAGCCCTTTGTTTCTCTGTGAAATTGAACTGCATGCTGTGTGAAAGTGTTCCTCACAGAATCAAGATTTTGTAATTTGGTACAGTGGGTGACTGAGAAAATGCCTCCACAAGATCCAGCTGTAGGTAAGCCTATAGGGCATTTTCTTAATTATTGATTGGTGTGGGAGGGCAGAGTACACTGTGGGTGGTACCATCCTTGAACTTGTGGTACATGGTTCATGGTACTAGGAAAGGAGGATGAGCAAGACATGAGGAACAGGCCAGTAAGCAGCACTCCTCCGTGGCCTCTGAATTAGTTCCTGCCTCCAGATTCCTGTTCTGCTTGAGTTCTTAACCCTATTTCCTTCAACGATGAATAATGATATGGAAGTATAAAGCAAATAAACCATTTTGTTCCCAAAATGCTCTGGTCATGGTGTTTTATCATAGCAATAGAAACCCTAACTAGGACACTAATTTAATGTAATTATGTGTGCAAGTGTGTATTTATTTGCTTGCACAAAGCACAGCACGATAGGAGGTCAGAGCACAAGTTGTCAGAGTAAGGTCTTTCCTTCAATCAGGTGGGTCTTGAAGATCAAACTCAGGTGATCCTCCTTGAAAGCAAGCACTTTTACTTACCAAATCATCTTCATGGCCCTCATTTAACTTTATTAAACAACAACAGCAACAACAAATTAAACAAAATAAAAGGCAAAGCCACAGGATAAGCAATCAAGCTTTGATTAATCTTCCTTGCTTCCTTGACTTATTTTCTTTTACTCCATCAAAACTTATGTAAATCTTGTGAACTCTACCTTCAGAATATATCTAGAGTCTTAACCTTTCCTAAATTCTTAATTGCTACTATTTTCATTCTAGTCATTACAACGTCTCAACTGGAGTTTTGTGATGGCCACTTACTGTTTTTTTGTTGTTTTGTTTTTCTTTAAATTTTCAGTTTCCCTTCGTTCTTGTAATGGCATCAGCCAAAGTTCCTGGCACGGGATTCTCTTTTCTACTACCTTTATAGTAGATAATATCTACCAATGTTTTATTAAAAATTAAAATGTGTATGTAGAATTATGTCAGGGTTTTCAATTCCAATCAATCAATTATCAATGTGCCTTTCTTTGCAATACCATGCAGTTTTCATTACTATAGCTTTGTAGTGTAACTTGAAATTGGGGATAGTAACAACTCCAGCAGTTCTTCTTTGTTTAGGATTGTTTTAGCTATTCTTGATTTTTTTTTTGTTTCTGTTTCCAAATGAAGCTGAAAATTTTCCTTTTAAGATCTGTGAGGAATTGTGTTGAGTTTTTCATGGAGAATGCATTGATCTATAGCTTGATTTTGGTTAAGATGATGATTTTTACTATATTAATTCTATGGTACATGAGTATGAAAGACCTTTCTATCTTCAGATATCGTCTTCAGTTTTATTATTCACTGCCAGCTTATGCTGGCAAGGATGTGTTGTAAGGGGAACATTCATCCATTGCTGCTAGGAGTGCAAACTCATGTAACTACTATGCAAATCATTGTGGTAGTTCCTCAGGAATATGGGATTCAATCTATCACATGGTTCACTCTTGGGCATTTACCTGAAAGATGCTTCATTCTACCAGAAAGACACTTGCTCACTGATGTTCAGTGGTATTTTCTCATATTTTAGGAATCCAACTTTGCCTGTTTTATTTGCGATGTAACTCAAAAAATTTAATTGAACCTAATTTGAATGTACTGAAGTATAAAAATTTTATTCTTGATGGTAAAGATATTATGAAACTCAGAATGTGAAATACATAATAATGTATAAAGAATTACAGGCTTAGATGATTAAATTTTTGGTGTGCTAGCCTAAATGAATCATTTATTTTTTCTTAAAAACGTAAAAACATTATTATTTGAGAGTGTCACATATAAATACAAAATGTATTTTGGCCATACCTAATTTCCATCTCCCCATCTCCTCCTAGACTCATTCATAACATATTCTTTTTGTATCTTTATGTTCTCATCTTTCTGGGTTTTTTGTTGTTGTTGTTGTTCTTTTTTTTTTTTTTTAAATTTAAAGACAGGGTCTCTCTATGTAGTCCCAGAACTAACTTTGTAGACTAGGCTGACCTTGAATTCAGATAGATTTGCTTACCTCTGCCTCTCAAATACTGGGATTCAAGGTGTATACCTCTGACACTTCTCTATTAAAGAAATATTCTACAAAATCTAATTAATTTGTGTCATATGTACTTGAGAGTGGAGCCATCTGCTGGACATGGTCAACCTATCAACTGCAACATCCCCAAAGAAGGATTCACCCTCCCCTAGTAGTTATCAACTGCCAATAGCTCCTAAATTAGGAGGACCTCATTAGCTCCTCCTCCATTCATACTGGACCATTGACTGGCTTGATTTTTGGGAGATCTTGTGCTTGGAACCACAACTTCTGTGAGTTAAAGAGTGCAATATCCATGCCATAGCTAGATGGCAGAATTTCACAGGCCTCCTCCCCATCTTCTTCTACTTATCTTTCTGCCTCCTCCTCTGTGACGTTCCCTGGGTTTCAGGACGGGGGTTAAAAAGATCCCTTTAAGGGTTTAATATTCACAGTTCTCTATTCTCAGCACTTTGACTTGTTATGAATCTCTTCACTGTATGTTACCCACTGCAAAAAGATTTTTATGACCATGGTTGAGAGTAGCCCAGGTCTGTGGGTGTATTAGTCAGGGTTCTCTAGAGTCACAGAACTTATAGAATGAATCTCTCCCCCCTCCATATATACACACACATACATACATACATATACAAACACATACACGGGAATTTATTGGAAAAGACTTATGAGCTTCAGTCCAACATGGCTAAGTGTTGTAAAAGGAAAGTTTACAAATCCAGTAGTTTCTCAGTCCCATGAGGCTGGATGTCTCAGCTGCTCTGTGTATGCTAGAACCCTGAAGAAGTAGGCTCCAGTGCCAGGGAAGTAATGGATGTGCTGACAAGGTGAGGACAAGCAGGCCAAGAATGAATGAACCCTTTCTTTTTACCCTGTTCTTATATAAGCTTCCTTATGTATAGGTTTCCTCATATATAACAGAAGGTGTAGCCCAAATTAAAGGTGTGCCTTCCTGCTTCAAGATTCTGATCAAAGGCACATTGTCTTCCTGCCTCAAGATTTGGATCACAAGTGTGCTGTCCACTTCTGAATTTTAGTTCAATCCAGATATAGTCAAGTTGACAACCAAGAATAGCCATCACAATGGGTATAAACACAAACATAATATTTAGAAGGTAGTTTGACTACATGACCATTTAGCAACAACAACAACGACCACAATAATTTTTACCTTAGGGTCTATGACCCTCCCAGCTATGGGCTTTTGATCAGGTGTGAATTCCCTACAGTGGAACAGGTCTCAAATCTATTCAGAGACCAGTTGGTTACTCCATAGCTATCACGTCACTATTGCACAAGCAGGCATATTGTTCCCGGTATGCCAGTATTGTAGCATGTATGTCCCAGCACCGGGTAAGATAACTGAGCCTGCATAGCACCTTCTGGAACTAGGAAAGCTATGCTCTAGGAGGGAGGGCTTAAGATTCATTTATCTCTGTTGTTGTGCAAAACTGTGTGATGTCTTCCACAATAAGGTCTTACCATGTGCTTTTCTCCACTAGTATTTTTGTCATATTTATTTTTTTTCTGTCCTTGAAAGGATTGAGTTGACTGTCTGGAATCATTTTTTTTTTCATTTCCTCTCTAACTCAGTTATATCCTAAAAGGAAAATTAAGGATGCTGCATTCATGAGGTTTAGTGACTTTATTTTTATACAGTGTATTGTTTAGTACCTATAGCAGAATTTAGAACATTATAGAATTCAGTATTATATTAATGAATGGATAAATGGACGGATCAACAAACCACCCCTGTTTCAGAAGAAGTTCGTGCTATATTTCATGACTGGACAACTGTTGTTGACAGAGGGAAAGAGCTACAAAGTGATTAAATGCTTTTATACACAGAATATACACAAAGGCATGGAGGTGGAGTTTGAGGGAAGGACTTAGCATTGATAGGCTTGGTAGACAATTATGACGATGAGAAATTTAAATAAAAGAAAGTGAGAAGGGAAAGTGGAGTGGCATAGCTATAGGTGGATAGTGAGTCCAGTATTGATCACACCAGTGTCCAGTGGGCTTCTTTTCTTTCCTTATTCATCTGGAATTTATTTTCAGTTGGTAAGTTTAGTCAAATGGCCCCTGCATGCCTTGCTTTCAACACTTTCTCTCTAGTGTGTTCTTTCTCTCTAGTGTGTGCAAAACAACATGGAAGAGACAGAAAAAATAATTGGAATAGATTGAAACTTTTTTTCAAGTTTATTTGGCAAGTTTTACTCTAGGGAAAAGAAATTCCATGGAGAAGTTGGTCTCTTGGTTATAACATGAGGGCTGATTTACTAAAAACAGTTCTAGTATGTGGGAATTCAATTGCAATGCTTGCACTTGGTGTGAGTGGGTAGTTATTTATTAAAACAGGATCCAGAGACTCTCAGTTTACTATTCTTAAGGATTTTTTTCCTTCAAAATTGCAGATGCTGTGAATTTTCCCCGTTTGTGATTTAAATTAGACTCTGCCTACTGTCTTTTCTTTTGAAAAGCTGCCAGGATCCTTTTGATGATATGTTCTAGGAGACAAAGCCAACTCCTTAACAATAATCACCACATATCACCAATGATAGCCTAGTACTTTTTGACAGAATGATGATTTCTTACATAGTACCCAGAAATTATTAGAGTGTGTGGGAAAGACAACTGTCTCCTCTTAGCCCGTGCCACCCCATATACAAAAAGAAGGAGTTGGAACAATCTGTCTTTAAATTCTTTTAAGCACTATTCCCAGAGTGGCTTAGTTGAGTATGAGTGGATGGTCTTCAATCAGCTGGGTGGTAACAGCCCACAGATCTTGCTTGCTCCAGGACCAGCATTTCCAGGCAAGAAATCGAGTTATTTTTCCACTCCAGTTTTCCTAAGTCCAAACAAACCGTGAGTAGTGATGTGTTCCAGCAGGGTTCCTAACATCATGCTGACTTGGAAGCACATTGAGTTTATTTGAATTCATGCTATTCATTTTTATTTGTTGTTCAAAGAATGCATAAGAGCACAGCAGCTGTTCTGATATAAAGGTAGGTGGTGTGACTAGTGGCAAGGTGCAGAGTTTCTCAGCTGACATAGGATTTGGGACTAGTTAATTTTGTTTTATTAGAGCCATAAGAATTCACTTTCGAGATGAAGAGGTGGTTGAGTAGAGAATAATGATATAAAATCCATAGCATGGGGGCTAGAGAGATGGCACAGTGGTTTAGAGCACCGTCTGCTCTTCCAGAGGTCCTGAGTTCAATTCCCAGCAACCACATGGTGGCTTACAACCCTTTGTAATGAGATCTGGCACCCTCCTCTGGCATGTGGGCATACATGGAGGCAGAATGTTGTATATATAATAAATAAATAAATCTTTAAAAAAATCCATAGCATGAAATGTGATGTTACTGAAATTCCTTTACAGTTATGCATACTATAATTTACTATTTGGGGATTGCCAGGTTGGCACCTATATTGGTAGAGGTTCTTTACTTCATTCCAAGGTCAGTCACATTAGTACATCAAGAGATCTCATATTTTTGATTAGTCATGGTCTATATTCTATCATTTGTTCTAGTATGAAGCAAAGCAGGAGGTATTTCTTACCATCTCAGTGGCAGAGGGAGTTTGAATGGGTGAGTGGGGACAGGGAGAGGAAGAAGAACAGGCAGGAGAGGGAGAGAGAGACAGAGAGAGAGACAGAGAGAAAGAGAGGGAGAGAGAGAGAGAGAGAGAGAGAGAGAGAGAGAGAGAGAGAGGAGAGAGAGAGAGAGAGAGAGAGAGGGAGGGAGGGAGGGAGGGAGGGAGAGAGAGAGAGAGAGAGAGAGAGAGAGAGAGAGAGAGAGAGAGAAATTTTCAGAGGCAAGGGTCATTCCCAAAGGAGTTATAAATGAAGCCTGGAACACTGTGGAGCTCCACAATTATTCTATCTCCAAGTGATGTCTTATATTTGTTCTAGTAAATTTATCTTAATTTCTGTAATAGATCAAGATTAAATTGTGTTTAAGCTCACAGAAAAGTTATGTGTTTATTTAAGTAAATGCACCTAAAATTTCTAACAGTGGTCATATTTAATTTGAACTCTTCTCTTATACCTTTGTCTATGGATTCTGTTAATGAATGACTAGTTCATTTCTTCTTTTGTTAACATAACAATTGCTTGCTTGCTCAGTAAAGTTAAGAGAGTATGCTTCCTATTTGGGTAGATACATAGTTCCACCATAGGTTTGGTATGTACTTAGATGATTTAGTTTATCGTGTTGTAAAGTGGCATCAGTTCATACATTCTATGTTTGTGGGAAACTTAGTATACCTGCTCCTGCCCCCATGAAAGCTGAAGTAATTCAGAAGGGATGCACTTGAGTGAGCAGAAAGTATTGCCTTGTTGATGAAGATGATAAGGGAGATGGTGGTTTACATCTGTCCAAAGAGCTGTTGTGTAGTTTACTCATGAGTGTGAACAACATATGCACACAGGCATGGCAGCATTGGATATACACAAACACAGAGATAGATGCTCCAAGGAAAAAGCATGCTATCTAAAATACTCGTGAGGAGGAGGAGTGAGTAAGGACCTACTGTGTATGCCTAGTCTCTTCTTCTAAGTCCACTCAGATCTCCTACAGCATGTGGCTGAAGTGTATTTTTACTGTAACAGGGAAGAAAAATCTCTCTTTGATAGTCTCTACCAAGTTGTGTGATTGAAAATGAGTCTTCTTAATAAAAATAAAATGATTTGTTGTGTTTGGTGATTTACAATATGTAAATACTGTGGCTTTGACTGACAAACAGATATCAAGGTAGTGCTCTCGAATACAGAGCTTGGGAATGATTTATTAAATGGTTGTGACACACTGCCCCCAATACTTGTGTTGGCTTAAACTTCTTTGCAACTCACTTGTGGAAGTGCCTGTGCATCCATTTGACAGAAGTTTGTTCTCTGGTCTTCAAGTCAATAACTAAACATGAGGCCAACAATAACTTCAACATTAGTACTTACTATCTCTCATTTGTTAATCATCTTTCCAAGTAAAAAGAAATGTTGATCGATTTTTACAGTGTGTATTTCTTTTTATATATTATGGGAATTTACTTGATAACTGGTGAGATATTTTCACATGCATTAATACAACAGGAAATGGATAGTTCTTGAGAAAGAGAAGAAAGAAACAAAGAATAGAGGGGAAGAAATATGCCAATTCCCCAGAAGAAGAAGAGATATCAAAATACAGTAAAGGAGTACAAATGCAGGTTCTTAGCATGAACGACTACCCAAATTCAGAATACGTTGTCATAAATATGTACCAGAAGCTAGAAAGAATGGTCCTGGACTGAGAAGTGACCTTTGCCTGTGTGGTTATGAGCAAGCAATTATTCCTCTGAATTTCTGTTTTCCAGTGATAAAACTAAGTAAAATATAAAATGTTAGAGTGCCATGTTGAATTCCGAATTATTATCTATTGGGTAAAGAATGATTAGTAAGTGGTTTGCTGGTTTGCTTCCTCTGAGATCCTGTAAATTGTATAAACTGGTGCTACATTTTTTTTTGAATTTCAGGCTGGTCCCTGCCTGATGTCCACTCCTGAACTGAAAACATGGGCAAGGCAAATAACGTGACTGAACTGATCATCACTGGCCTTTTCCAGGATCCAGAGGTGCAGAAAGTGTGCTTTTTGCTGTTCCTTCCCGTGTATCTGGCCACAGTGCTGGGCAATGGCCTCATTGTCACAGTAGTCAGTGTCAGTAAGAGTCTGCGTTCCCCCATGTACATCTTCCTCAGCTCCTTGTCCCTGGTGGAGATCTGTTACTCCTCTACTGTTGTCCCTAAGTTCATCATTGACTTACTCGTCAAAGTTAAAACCATCTCCCTGAAGGGCTGTCTGACTCAGATATTCTTTTTCCATTTTTGGGGAGTTGCTGAGATATTTTTGCTTGTGGTGATGGCCTATGATCGCTATGTGGCCATCTGCAAACCTCTTCACTATATGAATATCATGAGTCATCAAGTGTGTCACATGCTGGTGGGTGTTTCGTGGCTGGGGGGCTTTTTGCATTCTCTAGTTCAGGTTCTTATCACTATTCAGTTGCCCTTCTGTGGTCCCAATGTGATTGATCACTACTTTTGTGATCTCCAGCCGCTATTCAAGCTGGCTTGCACTGATACCTTTGTGGAGAGTGTCACCGTAATGGCTAATAGTGGCTTAATTGCTCTGTATTCCTTCCTAGTCTTGGTGTCTTCCTATGTCATTATCCTTGTCAACTTGAGGAATCATTCTGCAGAGGGGAGGCGCAAGGCCCTTTCCACCTGTGCCTCTCACATCACTGTGGTCATCTTGTTCTTTGGACCTGCCATATTCCTCTACATGAGACCTTCCTCTACTTTTACTGAAGACAAACTTGTGGCTGTGTTCTACACAGTCATCACCCCCATGCTGAATCCCATCATCTACACACTCAGAAATTCAGAGGTGAAAAATGCCATGAGAAAGTTGTGGGTCAGAAAAACGTAAGGATGCTAGTCATGGGGAAGGGGAAGGGCCTTAGCCCTGCCTCAATGAGGGAAGAGGACAGTCCTAGTTGACTTCCCAGGGGAGGCCTTAAGTTCTCTGAGGAGCGTATTGGAGGTCAGATGGGGGGAAAAGAGGGGAATGGGAGAAGAGGGAGGGGGAACTGGGATTGGTATATAACAAATAAACAACTAAAAAAACCCCTAGGGATGGAGTGAAAGACAGCTAAAAGAAGGAATTTATTTTAAAATATGTAAATTATCATTGGCATGAATCTATTTTCTGTGAGATATTATAAAATGGTGGTCATAGACATAAGGATATCACATTGCTGCTTCTGTGATTCTTATTAATAGGTCAAAACTCCATGGTAGCCTAGTGTTGCCTACAAACACAATGCTGATCTGCCCCTCTGGAAGTTTATGGAATTTGATTATCTTCCTGGTAACTGCTTTTATCATGCCTTGAGTGATTTGAATATTCAAGCCAAGTGAAAATGTAAAGCCCATTAAAAAATTCGTAGTTTTAGGTAAGCCCTGAAAGCATACATACAAATAACATTTTACAGACTGAACGGGATTATATTTAGGAATATTTATGTATATAAACACATATGCATGCAATAATGATTAGTGAAAAAAAGAGGCTGTGAATTTGAAGGAGAGAGGGGAAAATTAAATTGGAAGGTTTGGTGGGAGGAAAGCGAAAGGGAAATGTTGTAATTAAAAGAAGAAAAAATGAACCTTTTCTCCCAAAGAAAAACATGTGTTTTAAAAAGAAACAGTAACAAATTTATGGGGTAGAATATAATAATCTCAATATATGTATGAAATGTAAAGTAATCTATCTGATTGGGGAAATTGTCACGTGTATCACCTTGACCACTTAGCATTTCTCATGTTGGAAAAATTCCTCATCATCTCTACTAGCAATTTTGAACATTTAATTATTGTTTACACCTGTAATTATTATGAAGCAATGCAAATCAGTAGAAGAAATTTCTTTACCCAGATGCACCCAGCATAAGGTGAATATTTTTATAAATACCCTATGAGTAAATTTACTCTTTGCTTTATTTATTTAAATACCTCAGGATAACAACTTAAAAAAAGAAAGTTCTTTACATTTAACTTAGAAAGGGAATGAGCCAGAGGAATTAATCAGGAGATATTGGGGGATAAGGCTAACAATCTGATTATCCCTTCTATGTGGAAAATGTATCATTTAAATTGCATCCAAGGATTTTTCTGTTATTCTGATTGCTTCTTAGGATCTTGTATGATATACCAATTATGATCACTAGACAAGTCCTGTGAACAATTTCAGTTCTTGTGACATTTTGGCATTTAAGAAATTACTTTAGTGCCTCTTACAATGTTCAAAATTTATAAATGAAGATGATACTAAAAATAACATACACATTCCAATTTGATCAGCATCAGCATCATTTATTGGAGATGATGTCTTTTTTTCCAGTGTCAATTTCTGTCTTTGTTATAAAAAATTAGGTATCTATAGGTATGTGGATTTATGTCCGTATGTAGAAGATTTCAAATAGACCATACTCAGCACCCTGGACAAAAGTCAACCCTAAGTGGACCAAAGACCTCAACATAAAACCAGACACACTGAACCTGATAGGAGAGAAAATGGGGAACAGCCTGAACACATTAGCACAGAAGAGATGGCTTTCTGAACAGGAACACTGTCAATACAGGCACTAAGATCAGTAATTAATAAGCAGGTCCTCACAATAATAAAAAGTTTTTGCAAGACAAAGAACATATCATGAGGACTAAGAGGCATCCTCAGAATGGAAAAAGATTTTTATTAACTCCGCGTCTGAGAGAGGGCTGATATCCAAAATATATAACTCAAGAAGCTAAGATATCCAAAACCCAAATAATTCAGTTGAAAATGGGGTACAAACCTAATCAGAGAATTTTCAATAGGAGAAATGCAAGCAGTTGAGAAACATTTAAGAAATGTTTAGCATCCTTAGCCATGAGGGAAATGTAAATCAAAAGTACATTGAGATTTTATCTTATACCTGTCAAAACGGATAAGATCAATAACACAATGCTGGAAAGCATGTGAATTAAGGGGAGCACTCATCTATTGCGGATAGGGGTATAAACTTGTACAGCCACCATGGAAATCAGTATGATAGTTACTCAGAAAGATAGGAATCAATTCACCTCAAGATCTAACTATACCATTCTTGGGCATATACCCAAAAGACACTCCATTGTACCACAAGGAAACTTGCTCAGACATGCTCATCACTGTTCTACTCATAATACCTAGAAACTAGAAAGAACCTAGATGTCCCTTAACAGAAGAAGGGAGCAAGAAAAGGTGGCATGTTTACAATGAAATATCACTTGACTGTTAAAAAATAAAATCATGAAATTTGAAGGTAAATGGATGGATGGTACTAAAAAACATCCTTTCTTAGTAGAGAGATGGAGCATCTTTGGTGCCACTAAATCTTATGAATTTTCCTGTTTTTCTTTTTTGTATGTGTTGTTTGAAGCTTTAGGCGAATAGTGTGTTTAATGGCAGCACAGAGTCTTCATTTTCTTGTTGCTTCTGCTGTTTCTTGTTCATGCATGAATGTTCACAAGTGACCATCAATTTCCCAAGAAATTGCTCTACCTGGGATGACTTTATTTCCTTTCCTTTTTTTTTTTTTTTTTGGATTTTCGAGACAGGGTTTCTCCGTAGCTTTTTGGTGCCTGTCCTGGAACTAGCTCTTGTAGACCAGGCTGGCCTCGAACGCACAGAGATCCACCTGCCTCTGCCTCCCGAGTGCTGGGATTAAAGGCATGCGCCACCACTGCCCAGCTATTTCCTTTTCGTATACAGAAAACTTGTAGAGTCCTGATTTAAACCACCTGCTTTGTGAAGGATTGCTTTCCTTCTTGAGAAGAATTGTTTCCAAAATTTTTATTGCTCTATCAGTTTTTAGTATAATGATTATAAATGTGTTCCTCAAAATATAATTTTTCAAGTAGAGGACTATTCATGGTCTCTTCCTAGTAGATGTGAATATCATAGCTAATGCTTTGTAACTATTGATATGTAAACAACTCTTGTGGCTGATGTGCAATTCTTGATGCTCAAGCCTTACAGATGCTACTTGAACATTTTCACACTGAAGAGCACATTTTTTTCATTATTAAATTTTAAAGGATCTCTGGCTCTGAAATTCTTAGGATGTTTTGATTGTCTTCCAGCTATAGCCAGAGAGTTAAGGTGCCCAACTTCTGTGAACAACAGTTTTTACCTACATTTATCAATACAAACACTAGTAAGCATCAATATGAATATCTTGACTATTTAATCTGATAATATACATGTTGAATTTTTTTGAGTGTCTGTGTGAATATGCATGTGTGTATGTATATCTGTGTTCACTAGCATCTGAAGGCCAGATCTCAACTTCAAATATTATTTCCCATGTGTTGATCACTTGGTTTTTTGTTTGTTTGTTTGTTTGTTTGAAAACAGAATCCCTTATTTGTCTAATGTATGCTGATTTGGCTAAGCTGGGTAACCAATGAACCTTAAAATCTTCCCTCTCTCTTCCTATCTGGAACTTTTAAGCGTTCCACATCTATTTGTGTTCTGGTTGTTATACTCAGCTCCTCATACTTACACTAAGTACATTACTGAACTAGCTTGTCAAATCACATATAACACCTTTGGGAGTTGTGTGGCCTAAATTTGGACCAGCATATGAGCCCTTGTCCAATAGGTTCCTGCAACGTAAGACCCGTGGAGTCGGTCAGTCACTCAGCAAAACCAGTGGACGTTGCCATGGAGCAGAATATTGCTGGGACCGTGAGGCCTGAAAGCTCTCTTGAATATTGTTGTTTTTGAGAATATGTGCATATGTTTTTCACCTTTTACCTTTGTAATTACAAGATGTTTTGATGAACACAGATGAACACTTCCAATATGTATGTTTAGTTTTGATTCATAATAATAAACTTAACTCCACAATCGAACTAGACTTGGAGAGTGATGAGGATAATATGGATTATAAATAAAATTAGTGAGAGTGGTTGTTCTGGTATGGTGAGTAGAGGGGGCAGAGATGCTTTCCTGAACTACAGAAGGAATGGTCTTGTGGGTAATATGTCTGAAAGTCAAAAGAATTAGAGTTGTTCATAGTCAGCAATGGAGATATTCTTTCTGGTCTTACCATTCTTGGACCTTAAACTCTCTGTAGCTTCCACAATGCTCATGTCTTCTTTCACTTTCGCTAACATCACCTGTTTGCCATCTAGCCACTCAGTCTTGGAATGCAGTTGAAAAACTAGGAACAGCTGGTGATTGGTCCAGCATTTTCCATGGGCAAGATGCCAGTGTCTGTTTGCTTCAGGCTGAAGTTCTCTTCCTCAAATTTCTTCCTATAGATGGACATGCTACATTACAACATGTGAAGTTGTCATCCTGGAATAAGAATTTTGGAATAATTCTGTGAAAGGAGTGATCCTTTCTTTCTAGTTTTTAAAGCATAAAATTTTCCTGTTGTCTTTGGAGAGTTTTCTCCAAACAGCTCAATGAAGATGTGGCCCAAGGGCTTGCTGTCAGCCACAATGTCAACGATCATGGTGAAGTTGACCATGGCTACAGCAAACATCAACAGGGGTGAGTGGTGCTTGCAAAGCCAACATTTTCATTTCAGAAGAAACAGGTATGATGGTATGAGTAGAGTGGCATAGTTCATCAACTGCTTACCCTGATTTAGTGCCTTTGGGCTATTTTATTTATGATCTGGTATTTATTTTCAGTGGAAATGTATGGGGGAAATACATTGAATTTGTTTCATTCATTACCTTTCCATTGCATCACTAAAATTGTATGGCTATGTATGTAATTAATTGAAGCCGTCTGATTTTGTCCTTGCATCATATTTCATTTGGTAAATTTTTACTCTAGAGAACAGGAATTCTATGGGGAAGTTGGTCTCTTGACTACAGTGTGTAGCTTCGTTTATTTTAAATAGTATAAATTCTATGCACTTAATCACAACTCTTGGAGTCTGAGTTAGGAGGTAGGATTCCTGCAATGCAACTGGATCTTAACTTTTCAGGTGCTTTTTGTGGCTTTTATTTCTTAGATTCAAATATCATCATCTATTCTAACCCCTTGAATTTTCTTTGGGATTTGTCTTAGGTGTTATATTTGTTACTTTATAAAGCTCCTAAGACCACTGGTGATTTATCCTTGAGGATAGGTCAGATCTTTGAGTCATAGTTGTACCCACCACATAGTTCCTTTAAGGATCCAGATGTTATGAAGAAGCACTGTTTTTTGAGCTGGTAATTGGAAATAACTAGGATGTGGACATAACCTCTCTCCATTTATGTCATTCCATCTTTGAATAGGAAGTAAAATATCTCCCTGAATTCTTTCCGTATCACCCTTAGAAGGTTTATCTGATATTGATCTGGATTTGGTGCATCATGCAGTTGGTGAGATATCTGTTGGGTGGTGCTCTTAGTTACATGACTTTATTTGCTAAGAACATGATTTAAAGGGAAGTATACAGAGGTCATCCTCATCTCACTGCATTATAAATTTCATGTTGGGTGCATCTTGGGAGTCTTTGAATTCCCTACTGTTCTACGATTTTTTTTTTAAGGCAGAGCAAGCACACAGCAGCTCTTCTGACTTAAAGGTAGGTGATCTGCCAGGAAGCAAAGTGCAAAGTTTCCTAGCAACCACATGATGCTGGACATGAATTTTGCTCCCAGAGTCAGAGCTTATTTGTTAAATGAGGTAGTTTCTTTTGGATATAAAATTTTGGAGACTGTTGTTATTTAAATTGATAATTTTACACAGCATTACAGAGTCTATTTTTAAAGTCCTTTGTAACTTGGGGGTTCTTGTGAGGTACCATTTGAATTTAAGGAAGTTGGAGCTAATAATTAAAATAACAGTCCCATTGCTTCACATCGTGATCAGGCATAATTGACACACAAAGTTCTGCTTTCTGTTTTTTCTCAGGCATGGTACCATTTGGTGTAATGCAAATTCAAAGAGATTATTTGATATATAGTTTCCATACTCACCTACTGATTTGTGCTTCCATATCTTGATCACTTTGTCTTCTCTATTTCTAGGTGAGGCACCATAGTGGACTGAAATGATGTATTTATTGTCTGCTATGGGAAGGAGTAGGAACAGAGAATTGGGCATTATAGAGAGAAGAAATAAGAAAAGTCTCAGATGGTAGATAGGTAAATAAGAGTTACTTTTCATTGAGGAAAGCTACAAATGTATTCTTCCCCTTGTTGACAAAGCTTGAAAACATCGGTCCTTACATGAATTTTCTTCTCTCTGAGTGTCTCAGAATGGTTCTAATAAATTTACCTTTGTTTTTGTAATGAATCAGAAATATTTCAATAGAACATCAGGTAAGAGTTGTGTTTGACTTGTCAAATGAATACATACCCTGCTTCTAATAGTTGGCCATTTTTATTTCTCTTTACTTACATGCTGCACACATGGCATGTCCTTACTATGTACAGTGTTGTAGTTAAAGAGCACAGGTGTGGTACTCTGGTTGCCAGCTTTCAAATCCTGGCTATGCTGCTGTGTAAACCTAGACAGTCTAATTTACTTCTATGTGTTTATGTTTTCTCATTTGTAAAAAGGGAGAGACAATAATCACACCAATTTTACAGGTCTGTTGTACATGCTAAATATATTAATTCATATAGAATACTTATAAAGGTGCGATATGTTAGGAAGTTTTCTATTAACACCAAGATGCAAACAATTGCAAAAAAAATTGTAATTTCAACATTAGATGATTTATTTCTTAGTAAGGGATAAAAATACAGAAGCAGAAATAATAAAAGATCATATTAATTTCTTTGAAACAAATATGGGGTACTAATGAGACAGAATTCTACCGAGCTTTATTCTCATAGCAGTGATGTTCATTGTACAACTTAGAAGGAATACCAAAGAAAGAGGTAAGAGCATTTTAAGTTAGAATAAAGACTCATAACGTTCAGATAGCAGATGACAATAAGGGTGCAAGGAGTTTACAGTCAGCTTAAGAAGGGCCTTACATTTCCTCTAAAGATATCAAAACTCATGCTAAAGGTAGTAGGGAATAGTTGGTAAGATTTAGTAGAGAAGAAATGCGGTTAGATTTGTATGTAAGGAAAATGGTTGAAGTATTTCCCCAGTGTTTAGAGAGGAGAAGATATAATATGAGATCGTGTAATTAATACAAACTCACTGAACCAACAGGACTGCAGTTGCTCCGAGAAGATGCATAGGACCAGAAGGGACAAGGAGTGGGTGTTTCTGGTGCAATGAACAGTGTAGGTTTATAGAGGCAGAGAGGAGTCTGACTCCAAAATAGATAAGTTGAAGTTTGTTGATCAATAAAAAGAATTGTTGAGGTGGCTCATATTTGAAAGCCATTAAAAGTCAGTTAGAGGGACCAGGTTTGCCCTGGTTATTTCCAGGTGACATGTTATTAAACACTAGTGAGAGGAACTCAGGCTTGTCCTGGTTATTTCCAGGTGACATGTTATTAAACACTAGTGAGAGGGACTCAGGCTTGCCCTGGTTATTTCCAGATGACATGTTATTAAACACTAGTTAGAGGGAGTCAGGCTTGTCCTGGTTATTTCCAGGTGACAAGTCATTAAATACTAGTTAGAAGGAGTCAGGCTTGTCCTGGTTATTTCCAGGTGACAAGTCATTAAATACTAGTTAGAAGGAGTCAGGCTTGTCCTGGTTATTTCCAGGTGACAAGTCATTAAATACTAGTTAGAAGGAGTCAGGCTTGTCCTGGTTATTTCCAGGTGAAAAGTCATTAAGCACTAGTTAGAGGGACTCAGGCTTGCAGCAGAGTGATCTGAGGAAGGAAGGGTGTAGTAAAGCAATTTTCTGATTTCCATTACAGGAAGAATGGGGCAGGGCAGCTGGAAAGTGAAGGACTTTGGTAATTTAGTTATCAGCTTTCTGGGTGTGAGGAGATGACCCCAAGATGGGGGAGGAAAGAACACACTTGGGATCTGGTATGCATACAGGTGAAATTAATGTGATGTGCTGGTTGGATATGGGAAATGAGCTAGGCATACGAATGACAGGTTGACATCAAAGCTCTAAAATCAGGCAGCTTAGAGGGTAATGGGATCACCAGAACACGTTCTAGATCTTACTTGCTCTTAGAGGGTAATGGGATCACCAGAACACGTTCTAGGTCTTACTTGCTCTTAGGTCTTCTGTGAAAACACAGTGTAGCCCAACATTTGTACGCCTAACCCGTCCATATCTTTTTGCTTCTGAATGAAGATGTGGTAAAGTGATTCTGCATTGTCTCCCTATTTAGCAACTTGATTTCTCAGGTGACCGGATATTCTTGGTGTTTCAAAAGCCTTGCACTAAATTATTGTTCTTATTTCATAGCACATGCCATGATGAATTTGAGCATATTCCTTGTTGTGTCCTTGAATTTAAATGTAATTTTGAAGTTGAATAAGGTTTCTTTAAAAGCATTAGCTCTTTGAGTCAGTTTGTTTTTGGTTCTATGAATTTCTGACTTCTCTTTCTCTTCTGAAGTCTTGCCTTTTATTTCTGCCACACAGAGATATTCTTCCTAAAATATTATTGTGACTCTTGTTTGAGTAGAGAGAATATTTTCACGTATATTTAATGCTTTGCATTTTTTTCCTGCTTTAGAAAGTATGAGAAACATTGTTTTGGTGTCTGATAAATTTGGTTTGTCATTTTGTTTATATGGGTGTTAGCCTAACTTAACAAAAATAGCATTTGAGTTTGAGGAAGATTGCCTTTCTTTCTTACAAAGATGGCAACAAATATGGTCTTATATTAGTTATCAGTGATCTTCACACAAGGAGACATACAGCTATCAGCAGCAGCTTTGGATACATCCAACCAGCTGTGGCAACTTCAGATCCCATCAAAGGGAACACTGTCTCTATAGCACTCAGACAGAAGTTGTCCTTGAAGTAGATTTGGAAGTTCGTCCTGGAACATTTCACACAAAAGAGGAAAAGAGCCCAGTTGGGTGTACCCAATTTTTCCTTTCAAATTCAGTCCACACCTCTATGTCAGGGTATGGCATATATACCCTATGTTATAGATATGTTTCTACAGCATCCTCTCCTTGGAAGGAGACATCAGGGGTAGAGAGGAAATGCTCTTCTACACACCTTTAGCAATGTTTTAACAACTCTTTCTCCTTAACAAAAACTTAGCTCTGAAGTGTTGCTGGTTTCCAATGTGCAAATACTGTCCCCACAACCTCATCCCATTTCAATCAACCAAGGTGACATCACTGAAAGTGCACTTGGGATAAGATGCATCCAAAGCCAGAATGTCCTGGTATCTAGACACCATACCCTCAAAACTTGTATACAGGGGCCATATCTGTTTACATTATTGGAAGGGGAAAGAGTGTGTGTAGCCAAGGAAAGAAGACAGTGCAGGGGACTTTGGTGGAAAATAATCTGTGAGAAAATAAGTTCCTGAGGTGCAAAAAAGAAAGATGGGGAACACGGGTCAGTCATAGATGTACCCAGGGGATTTCCTAGTGGGAGGGCATCTATTTAAATGCTATGCAAATGACACAAACAGGCTTTCCACGTGAGTGTTTCACTGCTTTTTGAATATCTTATGTGCATTAGAGAGAATCCCACAGTCAGAAGCACTTGTCTGAGTCTTAAGTTTTACCACATTCTATGTGATCTTTGGCAAATAAATATTGATTTCTCTAACTATTCATTTTCTACTGATTTTCATTTTCTAATAATTAAAAGAAAGGTAATTAAAATAAATTGTTAAATAGACAATGTTTAATATTCAGTAAGCTTACCTCAACATATTGTAAGCAGTTTTTCACTCTTTGATGTGATACAAACATTGTGGATAATGTCATAGCTATTGCTTGTTTTGTTGTAGGTCCCTCAGCTACTGGTTTCTGGCACACTTGATCTGACGCCATGGTCAGCATTAATAACGTGACTGAACTGATCATCACTGGCCTTTTTCAGGATCCAGAGGTGCAGAAAGTGTGCTTTGCGCTGTTCCTTCCTGTGTACCTGGCCACAGTGCTGGGCAATGGCCTCATTGTTGTGACAGTCAACATCAGTAAGAGTCTGCGTTCTCCCATGTACATCTTCCTCAGCTCCTTGTCCCTGGTGGAGATCTGCTACTCCTCTACTGTTGTCCCTAAGTTCATCACTGACTTACTCGCCAGAGTTAAAACCATCTCCATGAAGGGCTGTCTGGCTCAGATTTTCTTCTTCCATTTCTTTGGGGTCACTGAGATCCTCTTGCTTACAGTGATGGCCTATGATCGTTATGTGGCCATCTGCAAACCTCTTTACTACACAGCTATCATGAGTAGGAGCATGTGTCACCATCTGGTGACTGGTTCCTGGGTGGGGGGCTTTTTTCATTCCATAATTCAGATTTTTATCACTATCCCCTTGCCATTTTGTGGTCCCAATGTGATTGACCATTACTTCTGTGACCTCCATCCCTTATTTAAGCTGGCCTGCACTGACACCTTTGTGGTTGGGGTTATTATGTTTGTTAACAGTGGATTATTCTCTGTGTTTTCCTTCCTTTTCTTGGTGTCCTCTTATGTTGTCATCCTGTTCAACTTGAGAAATCATTCTGCTGAGGGGAGGCGGAAGGCCCTATCTACCTGTGCCTCTCATATCATGGTGGTTGTTTTGTTCTTTGGACCCGCCATTTTCCTCTACTTAAGACCTGCCTCTACCTACACTGAAGACAAACTTGTGGCTGTGTTCTACACTGTCATCACCCCCATGCTGAACCCCATCATCTACACACTCAGGAATGCAGAGGTGAAAAATGCTGTGAAGAAGTTATGGGGCAAGTTGGTGAACTCCAGTGTGGAACAAAATTAGAAACATGAAATTATAAACAGCATGCCTAATATGTCAAGAACTTGAATCTGACTTTCATAATCAGTGAAGGCACAAGTCAAAATCTATATGCTCATGTTTTGTGTTTATTTGACTTCCATCATGTCATAGGTATCAGTATTTTGGAGTATTGGGCTATTTTACAACTCTTCTCTAGTGATCTGTAGTGTGTAAGATTGATGAATAGAACTTCTGTAACATGTGTATGCAAAATGTAGCTCTCACATCAAAAGGAACAAAACAGTTTTTTTTTTCTTGAGCCAATATGAATTAAGTGAGAACGTAGACTCAGGTTACATGAAACACTAGGTTTCACTGTGGTGACAGGTTAATAGAACCAAAAGTCATACATCAAGACACTTTTCAAATACATTGGTGAGAACTTCAGGTTGATTGGTTATGGAACACTGTGTGCATGAAATCTCTACTATAGGCTTCAGATAGTGTGTGCTGGTATTTTTGAGTTGGTGAAGTCGGTGGTCTTTTAAGTAATTAAATACCTCAAAGATTCATGTGATAGTCACAAGGACATTAGGTTAGCCACAGAGGTAGACAATGGATGGCTATTAATGACACTAAAGCTAGCTCATGATAATTTGGCATGAGTCTAACACCCCAGCAACCCATAATTATAAAATTCGAATTGATCAGTCAGTTTTTTAGAATCTTTTTTTTTTTTTTTTTTTTTTTTTTTTTTTTTGGTTTTTCGAGACAGGGTTTCTCTGTGGTTTTGGAGCCTGTCCTGGAACTAACTCTTATAGACCAGGCTGGTCTCAAACTCACAAAGATCTGCCTGCTTCTGCCTCCCAAAGTTTTTTTAGAATCTTAAACACGTGTGTGGCTTTCCTCTGGGAATCTTAATTTACAAATGAAATCCTACCCTGCCAGTTTTGTGACATTTCTCCCTAATGTTAGCATACTCTGGGATGTGAAAGGAACTTGGCATCTAATGACAAAAGTTCATATTTCACCTTGTTTCACACTTGCAATTTTGGAGGTACTCTTAGGGTACCTTTCCTGATTTTCCACATATATTTCCTAGGCTGACAGTACTGAATCATCAACCTTTTCCTCACCCTCTACATCTGTGTTCTTTCCAGGTAACCTTACATGGCAAGTCATATATAACAGGAACTAAGCTATATGATGAATAAAGACATCAAGGTGATGCTAATAGTATTTACCATTTGGAAGAGGATTGGGGCAGATATGAAAATACCAAGAATCAGGGAAGAATTTTCTTAGCAGTTGCCTTAATTGAACCATAGATATTAAAATGGCATTAATATATTATCTTGTTTAAAAGATAATCAGCTTTATGAACTCCATGGGAATGTCCCAAATCTCTACTTGAAAATTTTATCGGAGTGATTGATATGAATTCTATGTGAGTAAATAGCTTTTGCATATTTCAAGGCCTTTCACATTCATATTACTTCTTAAAATCTTCAAAGCAACTCTATGATGTTAATGGAATAGTAGTTAATCATTCAGAAAGTATAGCTTCAGATATTTAAATGTCATTTAGATTCAGTTTGGGTTGCAAGAAAGAGAATCTAAAATAAGAGAGTTGTGAAGAAGTAAACAATTCAGCGTAGAAACATTCTCTCTCATGTTTGTCCGTCATCAAGCCTTTCTTTTCCAAGTTTAGTTCCTGTCCCGAGATGAGTGCTGAAGTTTCATTCACAACGGTAGTATTCAATTGATACAGAATTTATATCCAGTGAAATTTAAAGATCTTAAGAATGCAATCCATTGATTATTGACAAATTTACACACTGTTTTCCTGAAATCTAAGAGAAGACATGTGCGTTATCTTGTGTACTTTCATGTATACCACCTCCTCCTCACCCAACAGCGGTGGCTGCTCTAATTTCTATCATTAGGTGTTAGTTTAGCATCTTGTTGTATACACAGAAATACTTGGATGATGGTTTCTCTCTTTATATTGGAACTTTTTCACTGATTTTAATGTCTTTGAAACTCATTTGTACTATGGATTACAATAATTTGTTATTTTCTTTATTGAGTGGTGTGCCACTGCATGAATACATTACAGTAAATAAAAGGTATTATGTTGCTGGACATTGGTCATATTTCTAATATATAAGACAAAGAAGGGTTGGTGAAGATGTGTGGTATAAAGTAGTCCCACACTAGCTCAGAACTGAGTATAATGAATGACACTTTATTGAGGAGTAACCTTGCAGATCATAGTTCTCTGTATGGGTGGGGAACAGGAACTGAATAGAGGAGCAGAGCAGCCTAGAGAGAAAGAGTGAGGGCACACAAACTTCACAACTGCATTTATACTGTAAGAGACCATGCCCAAGTGGGCTTGTATCTTAAAGGCTATGTTGGCTGAAAGAGTTCCAACAGCATCTTCCCCTTTTGTTTAAATAAGAGAGTTACAAGCCTAATATAAAATTATATACAATAAGAACATATTTCAAGTATAAAAATTAGAATTACAACCAGCACAAACAATATCAAGCAAGAAACATATGCTAAATGTTTCAATAATTATCCTATCCTAAGGAGTCTAAGTCTTGTGTGAGAAATGGCTTGGCCAAGTCATGAGAGGAAAGTAACTACAACTATCTAGTCTTCAACCCCATCAAAGACCTGAGAAGGGAAATGATATTACTTGAGTAAACAGGAAATACAATCAAGCAACTTCCAAAATGTGCATAAATGAAAAAGACAACTGGCTACCTGGGCAATCATCCAAAGTCTCATTTGCAGTGTTGGAGCAACCAACTTTGGCTAAGGCCTAGAGTAACTGACAGACCATTTTCAGAGGCAGGAAATATTTCAGAATTGTCTTACGCTGTCTTGGCAAGGTTTGGCAGTCTTTTCTCTTATATCCTGCTTGTCCTGCTTAGACACCATGCATTTTGTCAGTGGTCAGTGGCAGTTCTTTGCCCAAAGGCCAGTTTTGCCAAGAAGAAAACAAGCTTCAAGTGGAGTGTCTTCAGTGCCCAACATTCTCTCAGGAATAGATTGGTGATAACACTAGTAATCGTGTCTCACGTCAACAGAAACCTAAGTTATTTAAGTGCCATATTCTACAGATCTTTGAAGTGACTGAAGATTGCCTATCTATGTGAAATACAATCTCTATATATCTAAAGAATCTGATTAGTCCAAGTGTGACAAACTTGGACAGAATTATAAGGGCTTTGTTCCACCTTACTTAAGTCTTTGGATTTGTAACTTTTTTTTTATTTATTTGCATCAGTACAAAATGTATAGGCTCCAGTTAATGGTGTGTCATGTACAATGTGGGGAAGAATCCAAGTAGTTCTTTTTATAAGGTTAATTCTGTCACCTTTGGGATAATTGCTATTAACCTTTCCTAAAAAATTGTGCAAGCTCTTTGCCAGCGTTTATTGCCTTCCCATAAATTTTAATTTCATCAGTAGTAAAAGGGACTTTATAATCTTTTCTGGGTCTATTCCTGCTAGTTGATAAAGTGTGAATTTTACTTTTATTAATTATATAATTCAGAGGCCTTTACCACATAAGTTTTTAATTTTCTCTTGATTTATGTGGTAAAAATATCCATTCTAAGATAATACCTTCGCTCTGCATTAAAATTACTGTAGGGGAAATTCTGGAAGGTAATATGACTAGAATGCAATTAAGATTTGGATTCACCTTGACCACATGTGCCTTCTATAATTTCTCTTCAACCCAAGTCAACTCTTTCTCAGTATAAAATATCAATTTCAATGTGTGGGTGCACCCCTCGCGGTCCTGAGTTCCATGCTCGTGCTCTCTCTCTTTCTGCTCCTGATTTGGACCTTGAGATTTCAGTCCTGTGCTCCAATTTAGGTCTCTGTCTCTTTCTCCTTTCATCGCTTGCTGAAGGTTAATATTCAGGAGGATGCCTATATGTTTTTCTTTGGGTTCTCCTTATTTAGCTTCTCTAGGATCACTAATTATAAGCTCATTGTCCTTGGTTTATGGCTAGAAACCAAATATGAGTGAGTACATCCCATGTTCCTCTTTTTGGGTCTGGCTTACCTCACTCAGGATAGTGTTTTCTATTTCCATCCATTTGTATGCAAAATTCAAGAAGTCCTTGTTTTTTATTGCTGAGTAGTACTCTAATATGTATAAATTCCATACTTTCTTCATCCATTCTGCCATTGAAGGGCATCTAGGTTGTTTCCAGGTTCTGGCTATCACAAACAATGCTGCTATGAACATTGTAGAGCATATACTTTTGTTGTATGATAAGGCCTCTCTTGGGTATATTCCCAAGAGTGGTATTGCTGGGTCCAGGGGTAAGTTGATCCCGAATTTCCTGAGAAACCGCCATACTGCCTTCCAAAGTGGTTGCACAAGTTTGCATTCCCACCAGCAATGGATGAGTGTACCCCTTTCTCCACAACCTCTCCAACAAAGGCTATCATTGGTATTTTTGATTTTAGCCATTCTGACAGGTGTAAGATGGTATCTTAAAGTTGTCTTGATTTGCATTTCCCTGATCGCTAAGGAAGTTGAGCATGACCTTAAGTGTCTTTTGGCCATTTGAAGTTCTTCTGTTGAGAATTCTCTGTTCAGCTCAATGCCCCATTTTATAATTGGGTTGATTAGCCTTTTACGGTCTAGTTTCCTGAGTTCTTTATATATTTTGGAGATCAGACCTTTGTCAGTTGCGGGGTTGGTGAAGATCTTCTCCCAGTTGGTGGGTTGCCTTTGTGTCTTAGTGACAGTGTCCTTTGCTTTACAGAAGCTTCTCAATCTCAGGAGGTCCCATTTATTGAGACAATGGGGATGTTCTATTGGGAACTCACCAAGGCCAGCTGGCCTGGGTCTGGAAAAGCCTGGGATAAAACCGGACTCTCTGAACATAGCGGACAATGAGGACTACTGAGAACTCAAGAACAATGGCAATGGGTTTCTGATCCTACTGCACGCACTGGCTTTGTGGGAGCCTAGGCAGTTTGGATGCTCAACCTACTAGACCTGGATGGAGGTGGGGGTTCCTTGGACTTCCCACAGGACAGGGAACCCTGATTGCTTTTCGGGCTGGGGGGGAGACTTAATTGGGGGAGGGGGAGGGAAATGGGAGGCGGTGGCGGGGAAGAGACAGAAATCTTTAATAAATAAATAAATTTAAAAAAAAAAGAAAAAAAAATAAAACCCAAGTAATGCAAAAAAAAAAAAAAAATAAATAAAATATCAATTTCCTGGGACTATTTAAGTCTTTGTCACCATCTAAGGTTTTGTTTAAATGAATTATTATATCAGGTGTTATGCCAACAGTGGGTAATAGATTGAAAATGTTTCCAAACAATCTTTGAAAGTCATTAAGAGTCTGCAATAGGTCTCTCCTAATTTGAACATTTTGTGTTATAATTTTCTATAAACTTTTATAAGGTAGGTAATTGGTAGAATCTCCTCTTTGCATTTTTTTCAGGAGCAATTTGTAATCCCATTTAGGCAAAACTTTCTCTACTTCTTCAAACATTCTTTCTAAGGTATCTGCATTTGAATCAGAAAGCAAAATGTCATTTGTTGTTGGAGACTGTTCATTTGTTCCAGGCCACTCAGACCCAAAATAATCATGCAAAAACTATATTATTTGCAATACTGTTTGGACAATAGCTTAGTTGTATTTTCTAGCTAGCCCTTATATACTAAAATAACACATTTCCATTAATCTCTGCATCACCACAAGGTTGTGGCCTACTGGAAAAGTTTTGGTGGGCTCCAGCAGAGACATCTGTCTCCTGCTTCTACTACAAGGCTTCTCACCTGACTCTGGCTTCTTTCCTCCTCTATCTGCTTGGCATTCCCACCTTTCTCTATTCTGCTAAGCCACAGGCTTATTCATTAACCTATAACTAAACAGATAATGAATAAAGAGATTTATTCATTAACCAATAAAAGCAACAAATAGACAGAAGAACTTCTGACATCAGTCATCCATGTAATGGTAAATTATAGATTAAAGAAATTGTTTACACCCATAAATTCTCCTTTTCCATAACTTACTTGTATAAGACAACAAAAAACAAACCTAAGACCTAACAAAGGTAGTCCATATGCCTGATCACATTGCAAGATTTCCAGTTATGTAAAAGTTCAAGCCACTGTCTTCTCTCCAAATGTTCCTAGTTCTGTGGAAATGTTTGTCTTTTTTAAATTTGCTGGTATGTATATTTCCTAATCATTAGTGTCATTTTATTCGAAGCCACCAGATTAAACTTATGATGGGTATGTGAATTATCACCTATTAACAGACCCTCATGGGTCAGTGTTCTGTGAACACTGGATAAATTCAACTGCTTTGTATTTCCCTCTATCTAATGTTTTCTATAGAGCTTTTTGAGGTTCTGCTTCCCATGAGGCATTCTGTCTTATTTGGAAGGGAAGAGACTACAGATCTCTGGGGAACTCCTTCCTCTCACCTGATCATGCCTTCTCCCTCGGTGTCATTTAGGCAACATGAACTTAATGCTGGGCTGTCTGACTGATCAGTTTTCTATGGAACATCTGGGAGGTAAGTCTACTTTTCTTTTACTTAAAAATCAGGTAGAGTTGAGTCTTTATACATATTTTCTGTATCTCCAAGTCTAAAACTGAAAGAGGAGCAGATGTATTCTGCTATTTCAGGGAAGTAGGGGTAGGTTATAATTGGCTTAGTGTTTATCTATTGGCTCACCAAGAAACAGTGTGAATTCAGACTTTTGCATATGTATAGTCAGAGCAGCAAACTCAGAAGAACTCTGGTGTGACTTTAGTTTTTTGTTCATGGGTTTCTTTCACGTGTGGTTACTTAGTGTACTTTGAAAGAAAAGGGAGTGGTGCCATGCGATATATAACATACTAGCAATGAAGTAGTGAGAAAGAAATAGTCTCTACCTTAAGGAAGCTCACACTATAGCTAGACAGATGACTACATAAATAATTATGATTCAGTGTGATTGTGATAAGTGCTGTCATTTCAAAATGTCATGAGATAAGAAAGACCATTGTCTGTAAGAACCTATGGATGTGGCACAAGAAGTCATATGATGATAGCTTAACTTGTACCAGGGGATTGGGAGTGGCACTTATCTAGGGCCTCAATCCCTGAAGCATGTGTTATCTGCATGGTATTGTTTGGCAACTTAGCGTCTAAGAAGTTAAAGAACTTTCTAGATATCACACAGTTGACACGTGAGAAAACCTGAATGTGTGAGCCCATCTTGTGAGCAGTGCCTTCTACCATGAATGGACTTTTTGGTGTTTACCCTCTTTTACTTCTGTGTTTCTACTAGGGTGTCCCTTTGGGCCTGTAGTGAACTAAGGAGGCGAATCTTTGTGATATGATTGGAAGTTATCTGGCTCCTATTGTCAGGTACCCTGGATCTTGCTGTAGGAGAGACTCTATGGATGCATAAAGTCCTCAACTACTTTGGACAAAGTTTAGCAAGTACCAGGATAGTTTCAAGTCAGTTAGTGGCAGTCTGGGTGATTTCCTGAGGAGATAGATAGCTGTTTCTAGGAAATGCTGCCCCAGAGCATCAGTGGACACTAGAAAAACGATGTCAGGCTACTCACATGGGGGCACAGATTTAGAGGAAATGAGCATGCCCTCAAAGAAGAAAATTGTGCATGGGTGAAACTATGGTGATGTCATCAAGTAAACAACTATATAAAGTGAGAATTCGAAGGAGAAGCAGAATGAAGATCACAGACTATGACTGTGTACAGGATTGTGGTCTCTCTAAGGGGTGTGGTGTGTCAAGGACCACACCATCGACATGTCTTCTGAAGACACTAATGAGTATTTAAGAGGTTGAATACCAGCCCCGCTGCACACCAATAAATGAAAATGAGCTCGGAGAAAGGCAAAGAAGAAAATCTGTATAAAGATGTTCAAAAGTACTAGAAAAGCATCTACCTTGGATGTGACGATTATCCTATCCTGGATGCCCCATGTTGTAAAATAAGTGGATTTATTGAGTTTTTAGTTGGTTTTCCCTCTTTGACTCCACTCTCTGCAAATAAGTCTATGCTCCTCAGCTGACATATCCTTGATTATTGCTCATTGACTATAGGTGAAGTCTGAAGTTACTACACCCCTTCTTATGTCAGGGGTACTCTTTTCCCACAGCTTTACATTTAGCTATTCTCTCCAGAATTCCAGTCATACACAATGCGTTAACACTTTATCTCTTTGGTACACTCTTCTTTCTATTATTAACTCCTACTCAATTTTAAATGCTTAGTTCACAGGTTTCCTGCAAAGGATTTTATTAAAAATTTAATTATTTTATGTTGTCTTTTGTATCATTTCAGATCATACCACCCAACTTGCTCCCTCATGGCTAACATACACAATGTAACTGAGTTCATTTTTCTGGGACTCTCTCCCAGTCAAGAGGTACAGAGAGTTTGCTTTGTGATATTTCTGCTCTTGTACACAGCCATTGTTCTTGGGAATCTCCTCATGGTGGTCACTGTCGCAGCCAGCAGAAGTCTTGAATCTCCCATGTACTTCTTTCTTGGCTGCCTCTCCTTTGTGGAGATCTGCTACTCCTCTACAACAGTGCCCAAACTCATCTTTGATCTCCTAGCTCAGAAGAAATCCATATCTGTATGGGGCTGCATGACACAGCTTTTCTTCATGCATTTTTTTGGTGGCGCTGAGATTTTCCTGCTCACGGTGATGGCCTATGACCGCTATGTGGCCATCTGCAAGCCCCTGCACTACACCAGTATCATGAACAGACAGGTGTGTGCCGTCCTTGTGGGAACAGAGTGGATGGGAGGCTTTGTGCATTCCTTTGCCCAGATCCTTCTTATCTTCGACTTACCTTACTGTGGCCCCAATGTCATTGACCATTATTTCTGTGACTTGCTTCCTGTGCTTAAACTTGCCTGCTCAGACACTTTCCTCATCGGTCTGCTAATTGTTGCCAATGGGGGAACACTGTCTGTGATCAGTTTTGTGGTCCTCTTAGCATCCTATGTGGTTATCTTGTTTCATCTGAGGACTCAAAGCTCTGAGGGGCGGTGCAAAGCCCTTTCCACCTGTGGGTCCCATGTCACTGTAGTTATATTGTTCTTTGGTCCCTGTGTTTTCATCTACATGAGACCTTCTGCTACACTGCCTATAGACAAGATGGTAGCTGTGTTCTACACAGTGATAACTCCCCTCCTCAACCCTGTCATCTACTCCCTGAGAAATGCGGAAGTGAAGAAAGCCATGAAGACTCTATGGATCAGGACAATCAAAGTAGATGAGAAAAAGTCTGGATATTGGCTATCAGTATTGGAATGGTGCTGAGTCCAAATTGATGGGGCCCTGTGAGTGGAAGGAAAAGCATTATTTTAACTGAAGAACATCTTATAAAATACTTGTAAATTAGTTCCTTTTATAAAAATACCTTTACATGACTACTTTAGATTGTTACATTCTTACCACTCCCCATAATACTGTAGCAAATATTTGCAGCAGAATACTAGATTATACTTATTTTAGTTTAGATTCACTTCCTATGGTAATTTTACTGTGACATAGGACAGAAAGATCTTTGCTTCACAAGGTCAGTTACTTTGAGCAAATTGTCTTACAAATGCAAGTGTGATAGAAAAAAAGCACTTCACTTGATAGAATAGTATCCTTTTTGGCAAAAAAATGAATGAATGGATAAACTATCTCACTGTATCTTGACAGATGCTTGTTAATTGCAAAAGGAAACATGTAACTTCTTAACTGTCTCTTACATAATTTCCCAATGTGAACATCACTCCAGTAACAAGATAAACTGATGGAGCATAGCTCATTATATGGTGTGCTCTAGAGACACATAACATTATTACTGTGCTATTATTTCCAAAATATGCAACCTAAGTATAATTTTGTTATAGGTTAAGAGAAAATCAAGCTGAATTGTGTTTTGCAATATTGCTGGCATTTACTATTCAAAAAAAAAACACAGAGAAAGTGTCAGGAGCCAATTTCCTCCTAAAATCATTACAGGAACCATCACCCTGGGGAGTCTGCAGAGAACCCCACACCCCTAATTGTGTTAGGAATCGCTCTATTGACAAAGCCTACCCCACACCCAAATTGGCTGTTAATGAGAGCTATCTGTTAGCGGAACCCACCCCACATTCCAAACTATCTAGGGAGCTAGGTGTGTCAAGTTCCAGGCCTACAGTGACCTGACCGAAGATAACCTCCTGCCTACGTGACCAACGAGGACCATGTGACCAACGTGAACCACGCGGCAAGAGCCCAGAACCCTGTGCCCATCCCCCAACTCCTTACCCTATAAAAAGTTGTATCTCATCCCTAATAAAGGGAGGCTCTGACAAACTTTGCATGGCCTTCTTCCTGTCTCCTAGCCCATATCTTCCAGGTAGTGCCTCTCCGTGACCCTGGAATAACTGAACTGCCAGGCGGGCTACTAACCCTAGACTAAGTAGCCCGCCAAGGCAATCAACAAGAAAGAAAGACTGAAAAATTGTTTCCCCTTCTTAACTACTCTTAAGGGTAGGCTGTATGCCCAGAAATAGATGGCCAACAGAAAGCAAACTCAGTGAGATCTTTGGATGTTTCTTGTTTCATAATGTGCCAGGGCTTTCTTTTTTCTTTTTAAAAATTTTATCTCTGGGTGGTGGTGGCTCAAGGCTTTAATTCCAGCACTTGGGAGACAGAGGCAGGCAGATCTCAATGAGTTTGAAGCTAGCCTGGTCTACAAAGTGAGTTCTAGAACAGCCAGGACTGTTGCACATAAAAGCCCTGTCTACACACACACACACACACACACACACACACATATTCTTTTTAATATATATATGAATATTCTTTTAAATATCATAGGTCTTTTGCATATATATATATATATATATATATATATATAATCTTCCTGTTTAGTGTTTTTATGGGATTCCTAACTGTTTAATGAGTGTGTCTCTGCTTCCATATCCTTGTCATTTGTCTTTCTTTTTTCTTTGGTTCTTTTCCTTTGTTTTGTCCTATTCCTACGCATTAGTTTTTGTTTTGTTTTATTGTATTGTTATTCCTTCAAAACATGTTTGTTTTCTAATGAGAGATTGAAGAAGGGCTTATCTGTATGAGAGGGAAGTTTTTCTTTATTTTTTTTTGTAAAAGGAAAATATAACATAATTTATTTAAATGATTGATAGATAGTTGTCATTATAGTATGTATATGTAGGATCACATCCCTAAAACTACCTGCTCCCATTAAAGATGTAACAGGTACCATATAAATCCTGGATAACATTTTATAGCCTGTTATTCAAATGCTCTGCAATCAATAGAAGAATGGATAAAGAAGGTGTGGCACATATACACTTTAGAGTTCTACTTAGCAGTAAAAAACAATGACAGCTTGAATTTTGCATGCAAATGGATGTAAATAGAAAACACTATACTGAGTGAGATAACCCAGACCCCAGAAGAGGAATATGGTATGTACTCACTCATAAGTGGATTCTAGCCATAAACAAAGGACATTGAGTCTATAGTTCCTGATCCTAGAGAAGCTAAATAAGAAGGTGAACCCAAAGAAAAACACATAGTTATCCTCGCCGGGCAAAAGTTGGGAGCAGGGGGGGTGGGTTGGGGGGAGAGAGAAGGGAGAAGGGGAGGATGGGGGAGAGCTTGAGGGAAAGGGATGGTTGGGATGGAGGAAGGGTGGCTATGGGAGCAGGGAAGAAGATATCTTAACTAAGGGAGCCATTTTAGGGTTGGCAAGAGTCTTGGCTCTGGACGGGTTCTCAGGAGTCCAAGGGGATTTCCCCAACTAGGTCCATGGGCAGCAGAGGAGAGAGTGCCTGAACTGGCCTTCTCCCATAGCCATACTGATGAATATCTTGCATATCACCATAGAACCTTCATCTGGCGAGGGATGGACCCACACTGGAGAATTGGACTGAGCTCCCAAAGCCCAGATGAATAGCAGAAGGAGGGAGTACATGAGCAAGGAAGTCAGGAAGGCAAGGGGTGCATCCACCCATGGAGATGGTGGGACTGATCTATTGGGAGTTCACCAAGGCCTGCAGGACTGGGTGGGTCTGAACAAGCATGTGATCAAACCCGACTCTCTGAATGTGGCTGACAATGAGGGCGGACTGAGAAGCCAATGATAATGACACTGGATTTTGATTCTACTGCATGTACTGGCTTTTTGGGAGCCTAGTCTGTTTGGATGCATACCTTCCTAGACCTGGATGGGGGGGGGGGGCTTGGACTTCCCATAAGGCAGGGCACCCTGACTTCTCTTAGGACTAGAGAGTGAGGGGAAGGGGGTGGGGGGAGTGAGAGGGAAATGGGAGGATGGGAGGAGGTGGAAATTTTAAGTTAATTAATTAATTAAAAAAGACTCTCCTAAGTACCTCTGGAGGTATTTCCAAAGAGAGGGTGGTGTCCACACATAGTTGTTTCTTTCATGCACTGCAGGTAATCCCTCCAGAGGTGCTTAGGAGAATCTTTTGATTGCAGAGCATTTGAATAACAGGCTATGAAATGTTATCCAGGATTTATATGGTACCTGTTACATCTTTAATGGGAGTGGGTAGTTTTAGGGATGTGATCTTACATACACATTCTATAATGATAACTATCTATTAAAGATGCCTTTTACTGCTTGGCAGACCACAATAAAATCCAGCTGTTAGTAATGGCTGTCTGTGGAAATCCTGTCTAGGACTGTCCAGGAAATCACATGTGGGAGCCTAGGGTTCCTCTGAACACCCTTCAACAAATGCCTACAGCTGAAGTTTCTTCTTAAACTGTTTATTCAGGAAGAAGTTAATTGAGTAGCAAGACTCAACTATGTCCCGAAAGATGCTTAAGTGAACGTGTCACTATGATGCTACATGTTACATTTTATCACATGTAGATCTGTGTGTAAACCCAATTGTTGACAGAGGTTTTTCTCCAGCCCATTGTTTCATAGCACTTTCCCTTTTTATCAAAAAAAAAAAAAAAAAAAAACCAAACCAAAACTGAATCTAATCTCCTTTGTTTAGCTTTCTTCCTGATGATTATCCATAACAACTTCTAATCAACTCTCTAAAGAAAGAAAAACATCAATAATCCACTTTTTGGGAATGTGAACATTGTTTTCCAGGCTACTTCCTGCTGATTGGGGGCACTGATAAGCTTATGCAGCTTCCTAGCATTCTGTCTTCTCTGTTTCCCTCAGCTTCTCTTTGGGCTGTCGACAGTGTTCCCAATAGTTCACTCCGGCTTCCCACTTAGGGATGCAAGCCTCAAAATGAATGTATTTACATTCTCCACTTTTGAAAAAAAAATTCCTAATGATGATTCCTGAGTTGAACCTTGTGAGTCTTTCCCATCTATTTTTAATTAAAGGGGGAAAAAAAAAGAAAAACAAATGGCTAAGAAATGGCGTGTTATCACACAAAAGAGCTTTTTTTCCCTTTATGAATTGATGACAGCTGAATATGATATATGCTCTGGATCAAATCTCTGTAGATGAAGTAGTGGGATTGTGTAAATATTAGTTTGCTAACTTTGAAAATGACACCATCTATCTTAGAGAGCATCTTTGGAGTTAGGAATTGCTCACTGAAGTACTAGGGATAAAAAGACATTGTGTGGAAGTTTTCAAAGATTTTAAAATATATACATTTGTCACAACAATTTATTAGTAACATAAAGTAGAGCAGACAAGGAGAGTAACTGTGATTGGCTTACATAACTATCTGGATGGATATTAATAATAATTAAAGTTGTGGTTTATGTAGTATATATTGATAACAATAAACCACTACAGAAACATTGAAACATAAAAATTAGATTTAAAATAAATCCAATAAAATGTTTGGAGATGTGCTGTGATAATTGGATTCTTTATTTTAAGAACTATGAAACTATAAGATATACATTATATAATAGCATGATTTAATGAACTACTTTTCTTTATATTAGGCATAATTGACAATGATATTAAATGCTTGAATAATATAATATACATGCTGTATATATGATATCTTATTCATGACAGAAACATTAAATCTTTAGAACTGAACACAAATTATAATCTTGTGAGTAAGCATAACTGGGTGATTAAGCAAAATTAAAACAGATGAACTCTTCTGATTATATGTATTTATTGTATTTGCTTGAAGATTTGAAAATCAATATTTGAAATCTATACTAACAGTATTTTAAGCAATCTACTTTAAATATTGAATAATAAATACTTTTGTGGTGCTTCTGTTTATCACACGTGCCCTTTTGCCAGCACAATTACTAAACTCTTTAAAACCATATGTAGACTATAAAGTCCTAAAATATGGAACTTTCTAGTTAAACATAAAAAATATTCAAGGTATTTTGGGTATAACTATAGGTTATTAAATTTGTGTATGTCATGTGCTTAATTATTTTATTACTGGTGAGTTAGAGATAGGATCCTGGATTTTAACTCAGAGCCTTGTATATAGTAGGGACAGGTTTTATTTATTTTGAATACATTTTTTTTTGTTGATGTGCCAATGCAGATGGGGAAAATTCCACATGGTTCCACTCCTAGGTGAAGAGCTACATGAAGTCATCATTTTCTAAGGGTCAATTGTCTTCAGATACAAATTTCCACATAGGTTGTCCAATTCAAAGTGGTTAGGGTTGGGCATATAACATGAGTAAAGCTAAATGAACTCAGTAGGTTATATATACAGGTGTGCACATATGTGTATATATATGTGTGTGTACGATGTGCATATATATGTATATGTGTATATATATACACACACTTATGCATGTGTATATAACTGGGACAATTAAAAAGTGATTGTGATTTTGGGAGGGGTGTGGAGAACTTGGTGGAAAAGAAGGAGAAGGGTGATAACGATGCAATGTTCTCATATATAAAATTTCCAGAAAATATAAAAAACTATTGAATAAAAAAGAAGCACCACTTCAATTATATTTGCGTAAGGTATACAACACCCTCTTTTAATGTATTTATATCCAATGAAAGTTTTAGTACAAGGAAGAAAATTAAGGCTATCTATAAACTTTATTTTTATTTTGCTGTGAATATTTTTATTTATCAAAAGCCAACAGAGTCCAGCGCTGCAGACTTTCTCCCAGCATTTGGTTAGGTTGCCTCAATGTAGTGGAAGAGACTTTGAAAAATTCTAGTCTAAGAGAAAATGGAATGAACTCACATGCTTGTAGTTCCAGTCATGTTTGTTCACTGTTTTGTTTTAATTATCATTTTCTTGTTTTAATTGTCTATAGATTTTTAGCTCTTATTATGTCTCAGTTCCAATTCTCTGTTACAAATTTCTGTTCCAGTTCATTCTTGTTCTAATTATTCTACATTCCTTTCTTCTTCTCCCATTTCTTCTTCTCCCATTTCTTCTTCTCCCATTTCTTCTTCTTCTTCTTCTTCTTCTTCTTCTTCTTCTTCTTCTTCTTCTTCTTCTTCTTCTTCTTCTTCTTCTTCTTCTTCTCCTTCTCCTTCTCCCTCTCCCTCCCTCTCCCTCTCCTTCTCCTTCTCCTCCTCCTTTTCCTTCTTCTTCTTCTCCTACTTCTTCTTTTGATTCAATAGAATCATTTATGAGTTGTATAGGTTTGTGATTTTGGGAACAATTTTCCTTACCTTTCTGAGCTCTCTTTGCTTAGTCTATCAAATGGGAATGCCAGTTCTTGCAGGAGAATGTCACTTTCCCTATATGGGACATTAGAAAAGTAGAAAGATACAGAAATGCAAATTCAGTGTGCTGTTGCTTTGGAAATTACACCTTGTAGTAAAGGAACTCTACTCTTTCTGATGCCCCTTCACCATGTTCTGGGAATTTGTTGGGAAATGCTTATCATTGTAAGAATGAACAATTAGAAGACTCTTACAGCAGATTTTAAGGGACAGCTGGGGTAGCTGTGCTACTATTTCCACATTACTCTCTCATCTTTACAATGATTGAGTAGATGATCTCAGAGATCATTCTATGTCCCGGTGTTGTTTAAAGTATGTGTGTGAGGTAACCTGGATTTCCTTGACTGAAGTTTTCCTGGCACTTGTTGATATTGTGGGTACAATGAGGTGTGACAGGGTAGCAGAGGCCACCTGGAGACCCCCTAAGGATGTCCTGGTAGTCTGAGATGGTAGATCCTTCTCTGTCACTAACCAGAGGATAGAGAAAGGAGGACCATTGGGGCCAGATCACCTGAGACCAATCATGAGGGGCAAGTATAAATCTTGGATTTCTAATTGGATTAATTAGAGAGAGCTCTCTTAACTCTGAATGAAGTAAATAAGAACTTGACTTTCGCTGTTGTTAGGGACTCCCTGGGCATGATACGCTCAGGGGATTCAGCTCTCTGATTTAAATTCTTCATTCCTCATACCTTAAATGGTTCAAGACCCTTCACCCAGCAAACATTTCCAACTTCCTTTTCACAGGCTTTAGGGTAGAATTATCCCATTATATTTCCCTATCACTTTCTGAATGAGAAGGTTATTAAGTGTGAAGTTGACACACAGGGGTATCAGCATCAATGACAACTGGTGAGTCCCTTTGTGTGGAGCAGATTCCAAGTCTTGTATTCACTGAGATCTTCCATGGATGGACAGACACTAGGAGGTGGGGGGCTTTCAAACACTGACACATTTCTTCTACTCTTTCTTCTTTCCCTATCTCCTTAATTCTTCAACAAGATCTCAAGTATCCCAGGTTGGCCTTTGTAATTTCTAGGTAGCCGAGGATCATCTTGAACTTCTGATCTTCCTGACATCACCTCCAAGTGCTGAGATTATAGGAATGAACCACCACATCCAGTTTTATGTGATGCTGGAGCTTTTTGAATGCTAGGTAAGCACTCTACCAGCTATGCAGCATACCTAATCCCTTCATTGACTCATTTCATTGTTGATATCCCTGCTTCACAAGCCTTCATAAACAGAAAGCCTCTCTCAGAATTGCTCTCTATTAGCTGATGAGATCGCCTTATATATCATTTTGTTACAGTCTTGCCCTTCTGACTAAAAAGCTTGCAGCTTGACTTAGAGCAGATGATAGAGTTAGTTTTTTTTCCCATCTTCTGGTTGAATAATTTGCAATGATAGTTTTATAAGTAATTGCTGCTATGTTTTTTAAAAATATATTCTTTTGAGAAATTTAAGTGCCTTGGCCAAGGCCTGACATTTTCTGGAGGACATAATGGTATTAACATCCATCATCTGAGCCTGAATGGAGACCAGCCTATGCAGAAACCTGAATTTGGAGTCTGGAGATGGGATGCAGTGAATGAGTGCTTATGTAGCACGAATGAGGTATTGGTGGTTATTGACAGTGCTACAAAAAGAAAAAAGAAATAGAGCCAAATTTTGCTGAGGAATAATTTGAAAGATTCTCAAGGAAATTGTTTATTGGGTGAGTTTAATTTAAGCTTCTTTTTTTAATTAATTAATTAATTTATTTTTATTTATTTATTAAGGATTTCTGCCTCCCCCCCCTCATCTGCCTCCCATTTCCCTCCCCCTCCCCCGATCAAGTCACCCTCCCTCATCTGCTCGAAGAGCAATCTGGGTTCCCTGACCTGTGGGAAGCCCAAGGACCGCCCACCTCTATCCAGGTCTCCAAAGGTGAGCATCCAAACTGCCTAGGCTCCCCCAAAGCCAGTACGTGCAGTAGGATCAAAAACCCACTGCGATTGTTCCTGAGTTCTCAGTATTCCTCATTGTCCTCTATGTTCAGCTAGTCCGGATTTATCCCATGCTTTTTCAGACCCAGGCCAGCTGGCCTTGGTGAGTTCCCGATAGAACATCCCCATTGTCTCAGTGTGTGGGTGCACCCCTCGCGGTCCTGAGGTCCTTGCTCGTGCTCCGTCTCCTTCTGCTCCTGATTTGGACCTTGAGATTTCTGTCCCATGCTCCTCTGTCTCTGTCTCGTTTCATCACCTGATGAAGGTTAATATTCATGAGGATGACTATGTGTTTGTCTTTGGGTTCACCTTCTTATTTAGCTTCTCTAGGAATATGCATTATAAGCTCATTGTCCTTTATTTATGGCTAGAAACCAAATATGAGTGAGTGCATCCCATGTTCCTCTTTTTGGGTCTGGCTTACCTCACTCAGGATAGTGTTTTCTATTTCCATCCATTTCCATGCAAAATTCAAGAAGTCCTTGTTTTTTACTGCTGAGTAATACTCTAATATGTATATATTCCATACTTTCTTCATCCATTCTTCCGTTGTAGGGCATCTAGGTTGTTGCCAGGTTCTGGCTATTACAAACAATGCTGCTATGAACATAGTTGAACATATACTTTTGTTGTATGATAGGGCCTCTCTTGGGTATATTCCCAAGAGTGGTATTGCTGGATCCAGGGGTAGGTTGATTCCGAATTTCCTGAGAGACTGCCACACTGCTTTCCAGAGTGGTTGCACAAGTTTGCATTCCCACCAGCAATGGGTGAGTGTCCCCCTTTCTCCACAACCTCTCCAGCAAAGGCTATCATTGGGGTTTTTTATTTTAGCCATTCTGACAGGTGTAAGATGGTATCTTAGAGTTGTCTTGATTTGCATTTCCCTGATTGCTAGGGAAGTTGAGCATGACCTTAAGTGTCTTTTGGCCATTTGAAGTTCTTCTGTTGAGAATTCTCTGTTCAGCTCAGTGCCCCATTTTATAATTGGGTTGATTAGCCTTTTACGGTCTAGTTTCTTGATTTCTTTATATATTTTGGAGATCAGACCTTTGTCAGTTGCGGGGTTGGTGAAAATCTTCTCCCAGTAAGTGGGTTGCCTTTTTGTCTTAGTGACAGTGTCCTTTGCTTTACAGAAGCTTCTCAGCCTCAGGAGGTCCCATTTATTCAATGATGCCCTTAGTGTCTGTGCTGCTGGGGTTATACGTACGAAGTGGTCTCCTGTGCCCATGTGCTGTAGAGTACTTCCCACTTCCTCTTCTATCCAGTTCAGTGTGTTCGGACTGATATTGAGGTCTTTAATCCATTTGGACTTGAGTTTTGTGCATGGTGATAGATATGGATCTATTTTCATTCTTTTACAGAGTGACATCCAGTTTTGCCAGCACAATTTGTTGAAAATGCTGTCTTTTTTCCATTGTATACTTTTAGCTCCTTTATCGAAAATCAGGTGCTCATAGGTTTGTGGGTTAAAGTCAGGGTCTTCTATTCGATTGCATTGGTCGACTTCTCTGTTTTTATGCCAATACCAGGCTGTTTTCAATACTGTAGCTCTATAATAGAGTTTGAAGTCAGGGATGGTAATGCCTCCAGACAATCCTTTATTGTATAAGATTGTTCTGGCTATCCTGGGTTTTTTGTTCCTCCATATAAAGTTGATTATTGTCTTCTCCAGATCTGTGAAGAATTTTGATGGGATTTTGATGGGGATTGCATTGAATCTATAGATTGCTTTTGGTAGAATTGCCATTTTTACTATGTTGATCCTCCCAATCCAAGAGCAAGGGAGGTCCTTTCATTTTCTGGTGTCTTCTTCAATTTCTTTCTTCAAAGACTTATAGTTCTTGTCGAATAGGTCTTTCACTTCCTTGGTCAGGGTTACCCCAAGATATTTTATGCTGTTTCTGGCTATCGTGAAAGGTGATGCTTCTCTGATTTCCCTCTCTGCTTCCTTATCCTTAGTGTAAAGGAAGGCAACTGATTTTTTGGAGTTGATCTTGTATCCTGCCACATTACTAAAGGTGTTTATCAGCTGTAGGAGTTCTTTGGTAGAATTTTTGGGGTCACTTATGTATACTATCATATCATCTGCAAATAACGAAAGCTTAACTTCTTCCTTTCCAATACAAATCCCCTTGATCTCCTTATGTTGTCTTATTGCTATTGCTAGAAATTCAAGCACTATATTGAAGAGGTATGGCGAGAGTGGACATCCTTGTCGTGTTCCTGATTTTAGTGGGATGGCTTTGAGTTTTTCTCCGTTCAGTTTAATGTTAGCTGTTGGCTTGCTGTAAATAGCTTTTATTATATTTAGGTATGATCCTTGTATCCCTATTCTCTCCAAGACCTTTATCATAAAGGGGTGTTGAATTTTGTCGAATGCTTTTTCAGCATCTAATGAAATGATCATATGATTTTTTTCTTTCAGTTTATTTATATGGTGGATTACATTGATAGATTTTCGTATGTTGAACCAGCCCTGCATCTCTGGGATGAAGCCTACTTGATCATAATGGATAATTTTTCTAATGTGTTCTTGGATTCGGTTTGCCAGTATTTTGTTGAGGATTTTTGCGTCGATGTTCATGAGTGAGATTGGCCTGTAATTCTCTTTCCTGGTTGAGTCTTTGTGTGGTTTTGGTATCAAAGTAACTGTAGCTTCATAGAAGGAGTTTGGTAATGACCCTTCTGTTTCTATATTGTGGAATACATTAAGGAGTATAGGTATTAGCTCTTCTTGGAAGTTCTGGTAGAATTCCACATTGAAACCATCTGGTCCTGGGCTTTTTTTGGTAGGGAGGTTTTTGATAACCTCTTCTAATTCTTCGTGACTAACAGGTCTGTTTAGATTGTTCACCTGGTCCTGGTTCAACTTTGGTATATTGTATTTATCTAAAAAAGTGTCCATTTCTTTTATATTTTCCAATTTTGTGTTATACAGGCTTTTGTAGTAAGATCTAATGATTCTCTGATTTTCCTCTGTGTCTGTGGTTATGTCCCCCTTTTCATTTCTGATCTTATTTATTTGTGTGTTCTCTCTCTGTCGTTTAATTAGTTTGGATAGGGGTTTGTCGATCTTGTTGACTTTCTCCAAGAACCAGCTTTTTGTTTCATTGATTCTTTGGACTGTTTTCTGTGTTTCTATTTTGTTGATTTCGGCCCTCAGTTTTATTATTTCCAGTCTTCTACTTCTCCTGGGCATGTCTGCTTCTTTTTTTTCTAGAGCTTTCAGGTGTGTTGTTAAGTCCCCAATGTATGCATTCTCCGTTTTCTTTAAGTGGGCACTTAGTGCTATGAACTTTCCTCTTAGCACTGCTTTCATTGTGTCCCATAGGTTTGAGTATGTTGTCTCTTTATTTTCATTAAATTCAAGGAAGACTTTAATTTCTTTCTTAATTTCTTCCTTGACCCAGGTGTGGTTCAGTAGTTGACTGTTCAGTTTCCATGAGTTTTTTGGCTTTCTGTGGGTAGCATTGTTGTTGCCTTTTAACTTTAATCCGTGGTGATCAGATAGGACACAGGTGGACACTGATATTTTTTTGTATCTGTGGAGGTTTCCTTTGTTTCCAAGTATGTGGTCAATTTTTGAGAAGGTTCCATGAGCTGCAGAGAAGAAGGTATATTCTTTCCTATTTGGGTGGAATGTTCTATAGGTGTCTGTTAAGTCCATTTGCTTCATTACCTCCAATAATTCTCTTAATTCTCTATTAGGTTTCTGTCTGATTGACCTGTCCCTTGGAGAGAGAGGTGTGTTGAAGTCTCCTACTACTAGTGTGTGTGGTTTGATGTCTGCTTTGAGTTCTAGTAATATTTCTTTTACATAAGTAGGTGCTTTTATATTGGGGGCGTAGATATTCAGAATTGAGACGTCATCCTGATGAATTGTTCCTGTTATGAGTATAAAGTGACCATCTCGGTCTCTTCTGATTGATTTTAATTTGAAGTCAGTTTTGTTAGAAATTAATATGGCCACACCTGCTTTTTTCTTAGGACCATTTGCTTGAAACACCTTTTCCCAACCCTTTACTCTGAGTAGGTGCCTGTCTTTGTGGTTGAGATGTGTTTCTTGCAAACAGCAGAATGTTGGATCCTGTTTTCGTATCCAATCTTTTAGCCTGTGCCTTTTTATAGGTGAATTGAGCCCATTAATATTAAGTGATATTAATGACCAGTGGTTGTTTACTCCGGTTATTCTTATTGCTTTTGGTAGTAGAGATTGTGTGTCTCCCTTCTTTGAGATGTGCTGGTGAAGGGTCACTAGATGCCTGGGTTATTGTAGGCAGTGTTGGCAGTGTTGGATTCCTTGGGTTGTGATTTTCCTTCTATTACTTTCTGTAGGGCTGGATTTGTGGCTACGTATTGTTTAAATTTATTCTTATCCTGGAATGTCTTGTTTTCTCCATTGATAATGAACGATAGCTTGGCTGGGTATAGTAGTCTGGGCTTGCATCCATGGTCTCTTAGCTTCTGCAGTACATCTATCCAGGACCTTCTGGCTTTCATAGTTTCCATAGAGAAGTCAGGTGTAAGTCTGATCGGTTTACCTTTATAAGTTACTTGCCCTTTTTCCTTTGCAGCTCTTAATATTCTTTCTTTAACCTGTATATTTTGTGTTTTGATTATTATATGGCGAGGAGATGTTTTTCTTTGATCCAGTCTGTTTGGTGTCTGTATGCTTCTTGAATATTTAAATGAATATCTTTCTTTAAGTTGGGAAAGTTTTCTTCCATAATTTTGTTGAATATATTTTCTGGGCCTTTGAGCTGTGACTCTTCTCCTTCTTCTATTCCTATTATTCTTAAGTTTGGTTTTTTTATTGTGTCCCATATTTCCTGAATGTTTTGTGTTGAGAATTTGTTGGCTTTGCTGTTTTCTTTGATCTGTTCGTTTATTTTCTCTATGGTGTCCTCAGCATCTGAGATTCTTTCTTCTATCTCTTGTATTCTATTGATTATGCTTGTTTCTGTAGACTCTGCTCGTTGACCTAGGTTTTCCATATCCGGCTGGTCCTCAGTTTGTATTTTCTTCCTTGCCTTCATTTCAGTTTTCAATTCTTGAACTGTTTCCATTACCTGTTTGATCGTTTTATCTTGGTTTCCCAGGGTATCATGTACATATTTACTCATTTCTTCAAACTTTTTGTTATACTTCTCATCCATTTCTATAAGGGCATTTTTTACATGTTGTTTAAGGGACTCTATTGCGTTCATAAAGTCAATTTTTTCCACTTCTTCTGTGTTAGGTTGTTCAAATACTTCTGTTGTAAGATCCTTGGGTTCTGGTGTTTTCATGTTTTTCAGATTATTGGGTGAGTTCTTGCCTTGGCGTCTGCCCATCTCCTCCTATTAATCCTATCTAATGGGTCTTATAAAAACCGGATCAGGTTTCCCTGCTGGCCCAGGGCTCCACTTACAAAATGCCCTCGCTCTGTTTCCTGGTTCCTGCCGCTGGCCAAGAACCCTCTCACCCCTCCGAAGGGTCTTCAGGACAGGACCAGGCTCCCTGTTTGCCAGTGACCTGGCCAACCAAAGGCCTACCTCTTTGATTTGATTGTAGTAGGGCGATCTGCTCTCCTTATTGCATGCCTGACCCTGCAGCTTGCGTCTGCTGCCGCGCTGGTCTCCCAAAGCCTCTTCCTGAATGCGGTGTCGCTCCGCCGCGTCTGGCGTCGCCGCTCCGCCGCGTCTGGCCTAATTTAAGCTTCTATATTCATTTCTGTTTAAAGCTTTATTAACTACAAATCCTAGAAATATCCAGTTAGCTTTCTGCTTGATAAGAATCTTCACTTTTAAACTTTTAAACTTTTACTTTGCCTCCAACAACTAAGAAAATATAATTAAAATTATTTATACCCCATAGGTGAAATGTCATCATTGTTGTCCATGTTTAACTTGCCTGATGACCCTTTATGAAATTACTTCAAACACTTTTTTTATTTCCACTTAGATGTTGGTTCCTTTATTGTTGTTCCACCCAAATACATTTAATTTTTAGCTTTTTAAGATCATTATATTATAAAGATTCATTAAATATCAATAATCTTAAATTGAACCCAATCTAAGCCAAACCAATCCAGTCCAGCCCAACCCAAATCAAACCAGGGATGGGAGATAGGTCAGTCGGAAAAGTGCTTGCCATGAAAGAATGAGAACCTGAATTTGATCCCCAACAACCAGGTGAAAAACAAGATGTAGTGGTGCTTATTTATAATCTTGGTGCTGAGGAGGCAGAGACAGGTGGATATTTCAGGTTTACTGGGCAGCTAATCTAGTAGAATTGACAAGCCCCATGATCCAGTGACAGACACTATCTCAAAAAAAATGTGAATGGAACTTCTGAGGAATTTCACCTGAGAGTTACCTCTGGCCTTCATACTCACCATTTCTGTGTATGGGTTGGGTGGAAGATTCTTGTATCAGAATCCTGGAATGCTGAATAGTACTAAAAGTAGTGCTATGCATGCCTGCAATGCAAGAGTACTTTAAGGAACTCCCCCACACCGATGCCAGGAATGGTGTGATAATGTAGACAGAAGAGTACTCAATTATGCTCTGATACAATATAATTTGATTTTAGCATGTATAAACTCTGGAGCCTCGTAAGTTTTACCAACTGCAGAATAATTAGAGTTGAGAAATCACTCCTTGTAGAATGTTGATCCTGTTCTGTTGTAGGGCAGGACTATGTCATCAGTTAAGTCACTATGAGTCAGAGATTCAAGATTTGGGCTGTATCATGCATATCTTCACTCCAGTTTTGAGGATAGTCAGGTAATTCCTACATATGTAGATTATTACAAAGTCAAATTGCAGCCTGAGACTAACATCCAGCAGTAGGCAATTGCTATTTTAATCACTGTGTCATGGAATCTTTGCTTTGGGGAAACCCAAATCAAACATGGAGGGAGGGAGGGACAGAGGAAAGGAAAAGGGAGGGAAGAAGAGAAAGAGATAGGGGGGAAGGAGAGAGGGAGGGAGGGAGAGTGGGGAGAAGACCAGACCATAAAGTCAAGAGAATGCCTCTCATTTCTAATGGATTCTAATTCTGATTTCTGTGATTCTAGGTTCTCAGAAACTGTGCTTTAAAACATGGCAGTTACAAGTAACATAACAGAAATAATTTTTCTGGGATTTTCACAGAGTCAGCATGTACAGAAGGTTATTTTTGTGATGTTTCTCCTGATGTATATAGCCATTGTGCTGGGCAACGGCCTCATTGTGGTGACTGTTATGGCCAGCAAAAGGCTCTCTTCCCCTATGTATTTCTTCCTCAGCTACTTGTCATTGGTAGAGCTCTGTTACTGTTCTGTCACAGCCCCCAAGCTCATCTTTGACTCTTTGCTCAAGAGGAAAGTCATTTCCCTTTAGGGCTGCATCACACAGATATTTTTCCTCCATTTCTTTGGTGGCACTGAAATCTTTCTTTTGACAGTGATGGCCTATGACCGCTACGTGGCCATCTGCAAGCCTTTGCACTATGTCACCATCATGAATCGAAGAGTGTGTGGTCTCCTGGTAGGGGCAGCATGGAGTGGGGGCTTGTTGCATTCTGCGGGACAAGCGTTCCTCATTTTCCAACTGCCCTTTTGTGGTCCCAACATCATTGACCACTACTTCTGTGACGTCCACCCAGTGTTGAAGTTGGCTTGCTCAGACACCTTCCTCATTAGCCTGCTAGTCATCATCAATGGTGGCTCCATCTCAGTGATCAGCTTTGCAGTGCTTCTGGCTTCTTATGTGGTCATCCTGCATTCCCTGAGGAGCCACATGGCAGAAGGATGGCGTAGGGCACTGTCTACCTGTGCCTCTCACCTTGCTGTGGTGGGTCTGTTCTTCATACCCTGTTCTTTTGTCTATATGAGACCCTGCATCACCTTCCCTGTGGACAAGATCGTGGCTGTGTTTTATACAGTTGTCACACCTCTCTTGAACCCCATTATTTACTCTTTCAGGAACTCTGAGGTAAAAAATGCCATGAAGAGACTTGCATGGAGGAAGATGACTTGGGAAGAAAAGTAGAAAATTTGGGCAAAACAGGGACAGTAGATGGGAAGTTGGGGATAGCTCAGGTCTCCCTAGATCTTTGCCTTGTTTGACAGTGGCCTTATTGAAATTTCCATTTCCTCATATTTATGTCAATAGAAAAACAGTGAAGATATCTAGAATGGAGTAAGAGGGATATTCTAGTGCCAGAATGGCCTTGAGGTAGATTGGCAAGTCTGGAAAAGTGAACTTCTTCAGTATCCCAAGTAAGTCTGGGAAGTTTGAGGAAGGAGACAAAGAAAGAGGAAAATGAAGAGCCAGTGTTCATAGTTTTGTTCTCTGATGTGTCTCAAGTATCTAGAACATTTCTTGGCACTTTGTTGGTATTCCATTAATATTAACTGTTCAAATGAGTGAATGAATATATACTAGTTATGGAAAATGAAAACAATGAAAGCAACTAAAATATGTTACAGAAATATATTTTCTTATCTTGGAACTTAGAAGTTGTGTAGTAACACAATACAAACAGAATTCAAAACTCTGAGAAAATAACAAAGCTATTGTAAATGCATGAATATATGAAAGAATAAACAAATGTCATAGATTCAAAGTAACTGTAAATAAATATAATATAATTATATTATATTATATTCACCAAAACTATTCAGAATCATATCAAATGCTTCCATGCACCTTGACTATTGTAGTGATAAAATGTGTGTGTATGTGTCTGTGTGTGTGAGAGAGAGAGAGACAGAGACAAAGATAGAGAAAAAGAGAGACAGAGAGAGAGAGAGACAGAAAACATGAATCCTTGACCCAAAGGCTGAGTTTCTTCTGGGTATATGAATCAATAACTGAAAATCAGGAAAAAAAAATTTTTCTTTTTTTTTATTGAGAAAATGAGAAAAAAAAGTTTCCACCTCCTCCCAGCCTCCCATTTCCCTCCCCCTCCTCCCACTCCTTTCCCCCTCCCTCTCCAGTCCAAAGAGCAGTCAGGGTTCCCTGTCCTGTGTTAAGTCCTAGGTCCTCCCCCTCCGTCCATATCTAGGAAGGTGAACATCCAAACTGGGTAGGCTCCCACAAAGCCAGCACATTACGTAGGATCTAAACCCCTTGCCATTGTCCTTGGCGTCTCATCAGCTCTCATTGTTCGCCATGTTCAGAGAGTCCAGTTTTATCCCATGCTTTTTCAGTCACAGTCCAGCTGGCCTTGGTGAGCTCCCAGTAGATCAGCTCCACTGTCTCAGTGGGTGGGTGCACCCCTCGTGGTCCTGACTTCTTTGCTCATGTTCTCCCTCCTTCTGCTCCTCATTGGGACTTTGGGAGCTCAGTCCAGTGCTCCAGTGTGGGTCTCTGTCTCTATCTCCATCCATCACCAGATGAAGGTTCTATGATGACATGCAAGATATTCGTCAGTATTGCTATAGGCTAGGGTCGTTTCAGGTTCCCTATCCTCAGCTGCCCAAGGAACTAACTGGGGACCTCGGCTTGGGCTCCTGGGAGCCACTCTAGGTTCAAGTCTCTTGCCAACCCTAAGGTGGCTCCCTTAACTAAGAATTGTGCTTCCGTGCTCCCCTATCCAACCTTCCTTTATCCCAATCCTCCTTTTTCTCCAAGTTCTCCCTTCCTCCCCTTCTCCCTTTTCTCTCCCCATCTCCCCTTACCCCCATCCCACCCCACCCCCAAGATCTCAATTTTCTCCCCGGCAACTTTGTCTACTTCCCATAGCCAAGAGGATAGCTATATGTTTTTCCTTTGGTTCACCTTCTTACTTAGCTTCTTTAGGATCACCAATTGTAGGCTCCGTGTCCCTTATTTATGGCTAGAAACCAATTATGAGTGAGTACATCCCAGATGAATATAGGAAAAAAAATTTAAGAGTGCATCAGTACCTGGGGTAGTAGAATTATTGTAGGTCCAATGTCAAGGGCAGGTTGGTAGAAGGTTGAGACAAAGCAACTGAAATCCTACATTAACAGCACCTAAGTACTGCTTTTGAAAATTATTTCCCCTTTCATCTCCTCTCTTCCAACCATTCTATGTAGCATCCTACCCCACTCCATGTAAAATTTATGTCCTCTTTTTCTTTAATATATATGTATATATATACATATATATGTGTGTGTATTTTAAAATAAATAAATACAGCCCATTCCGCCTATATAAATGTTAATTGTATTTATATGTTTTCAGGGCTGACCATTTGGTTTTGGATAACAAGTTGGTGTGCTCTTCCTGAGCAAAGACTATTTCTCCCACTCTCAGCATTCCTTAGTTGCCTGCAGTTCTTTGTCTAGGGTTGAAGCCTAGTAAGCTTTCCCTCTTCCATGCTGGCATGTCCATTGGTGTCATTTTTGTTCAGCTTTGTTTAGGCAGCCATGAAGGGTAAGACTTGATGGTTGTAATTTTTGACATTTCTAGGAGACAACCTCATAACAAACTCCCTGCTTCTCTGACTCTTATAGGTTCCCTCTTCTACAATGATCTCTGAGCCTTAGGTACAGGAGTTGTGTTGCAGTTGTGCCTATGATCTACCTAGCAATGTGTTCTTTGCTATTTTGGTCATAACATAAATGAGTTGTGTCTCACGAAGTAGGTCTGAATGGTTTAAGAGATCCTTTTGCTATATACCTTTGCCAGCATGTGTATCACCATGACATCTTTTGGTAGTTTCAGGCATTCATGCAATGTACATTCTTAGTTTACCTGAGAGGCTACAATAAGAATACTAGTTTGAAATAGCTCAACCACAAATATTTGTTTCTTATTGTTTTGCCAGCTCAAAGTGAAGGCAGCAGAAAAGTAGGTGTCTCTTCAGGACTTGTTTCAAGACACAAGGATACAAGTTGAATTATTTGCCCAAAGAGAAAAGCTAGGAATAGAGATCTGGGTGAGAATGAACCCACAGGCATCTAAGACTGGGCACTGAACTTTTTTTGGATGGTAAAGTGTGACTTTGCAAAGCTGGAAAATCTGGGGTCACAAGTTCTTTCAGACTTTGTCCACTTCTCTATATTATCACACCTGGGCTATGGCCAAGACAGGGCCTCAAAGGCCTATCGTGCTTAAATTGCTGGTTTAGTGCCAACTTTTTCCAGCTTGGGAGGTGGAAGAGACTGTTTTCTTTTAAGAGTTGGGTCTTCATTTCAGACACCTAGGAAAGACATCTTCAACTTACTCTGGTTTTCAGAACAGGAATGAAAACAGAGTGACATTGCTCCTCTTCTGGTTGATCATCTATTAGTGACTTAATCCAAGAAGTAAAACATTGGGCTTCAGGGCAGGATCTTTAGGGAGGAAGAACAGCCATATATTCCCCCAATTCTCTTCTTACTTCTGGCTTCAGAGAGCCAGAAAAGCACAGTCCAGGGTGTAGGGCATCTGTAGCCAAGATGAGACTATGTTGTAACATGAAGCATGTTGGGAACTACTTTTATAGTCAGAGCCCAAAATTACAACTGAAACTTCAGAAAATTTCAAGCCTTCAGCACAAGGATAAAATTATTAGTTAAGACTTTCAATATTCACCACAAGTAAGTTTTTCTCTATTGCTGATAACTTTTTGCTTAGTTCTATTTTATGTTTGTTCTTATATTATAATGCAACAACATAATTGAAAATTGTGTGGTATATATGTGTTGAATTGTGTGTGTGTGTGTGTATGTGTGCATGTGCACACACATGAGTACATGTTCTTGTGAAAGGCAGAGGTTCATGTTAGAATTATTCCCAGTGTTAGAGTTGCAGATGTGTGCTGTTTATCTTTTAACATGGATGGCAAAGAGCTGGACTTAGGTCCTCATGCTTGCACTACAAGCGTTTTACTGATTGAGTTCACTCCCCAGCTCCCCTCTTTGGCTATTAAAATAACTCTAGGTTTACTTTTCTCTCTAAATTTTTAGTGAAGTTTCTGAAATTGTCTTTTATACTTGATATAAAGTTTAAATTTAGAAATGAGACAGACTAGTTAATAACAAGTAACAACTTAATTTTGTTTGGAAGGTTTTTGGTGGCCACAGTGTGCTCCTATATTTTCTTATGTGACCCTTCAAAACTGTCTGGGACAAGTGACTTGAAATGGCTACTTCATCATTCTGATTCAAATTTTTGACCTTTAAGAATCAAAACGGTTATGTAAGATTACCATTGTCTTGATCAGTGATCTCTAGAACAGTGGTTCTCAGTCTGTGTGTTGTAACTCCTTTGGGAGTTGCATATCAGATATCCTGCACACCGACGTTTGCATTATGATTCATAACAGTAGCAAAATCACAGTTATGAAATGGTAACAAAAATAATTTTATGGCTGGTTGTCATCACAACATGAGAAACTTAAACTTAGTAAAGGTTTGCAGCATTAGGAAGACTAAAAACCACTGCTCTACAGTAATAAAAATTACAGAATGAATGAATCTCTCTCTCTGTGTATACACACACACACACACACACACATATATACATAACTATACATACGTGCATATGTATCCAATTCTAATATCCCCATATATACATGGGATATTAGAATGGTTTACACACTGTGGTCCAGGTCGTCAACAATGACTGTGTGTTGATGGAAAGCCCAAGAATCCAGCAACTGTTCAGTCCACAAGGTTGGATATTTCAGTTGGTTTTAGTGTATGCTGGAATTCTGAAGAAGCTGGCTCTAAAATGCCAAGGAAGAAATAGACTTGCCAGTGAGAGCGAGAGTAAGCAGGCAAAGAGAGAGCAAGATTACCTCTTCTGTGTGGATCTTCCTGCCTCAAAAGATTTGGTTTAATCTTCTCACCTCAAAGATCCTGAGTAGAAGTAAGTTTACCCATTTTAAATGATTTAATTAAGAAATATAATCCCTTACAGCTGTGCACAGACATTTGGCTTCTAGCTAATTCCAGTTGTAGACAAGTTGACAAATAAAAAAAAAGCCATCCCAATCCTAAAAACCCTTTCCTTTATGGACTTTTAAGGGAAAAACTGGGACGTGATAACCTAAGTGGTTTCCTGAAGCTCAAACATGGATGAAATCCTTTTTCTTTTCTTTTTCTTTTTTTCGGTTTGTGAACAGGGTTGCTTAGACTATGATAGATTTCCAAGCCAGAAAAGAAAATAGTAAACTGTAACTTCTCACTGGATCTCTCTCCTTGTGGGAACTTTCTTTAATCCCAGATAGGCATTTAATGACTGCAACAGTCAATCAGGAGAAGGAAGACCAGACGATGTGGAAGGAATGCATTTGATTTTGTCACTTGCTATGTCAGGATGAAAAAGAATTTTGCTAAGAAGGTCTAAATTGCTTAATTTCTGCTTTTATTAAGTTTCCTAAATCTTTTGGTTTTTGTTTTCAGTCATTCAGCATCTATTTCATTACGAACCATTGGAGATCTGGCAATATAGATATTTTAATGCAAATAATTCCTTGTGTTTTAATGATCCACAGAATACAAAGTGCGAGAATGGAGATACACCTGACTACTAAAGGAGCATTGTGGCTTTATAATATAGGGTAAGAGATTAAATTTCTTACAGAGATGAATGGTATTGGCACCCAGTTTTAAAGAAATCTGCTAGAATAGAAAGGTTATATAAGGCCAGGGTCATTTCTCAAATACTGTATTTGGAAAATTATGACTGAGGATAACTTAGGGAGTTAGAGCAGTATGGGGTGACTGTAACACATGGCAGTGTTCAAGAATGGATGCTGAAGAATAATATGGGCACACCACCAACAAAAACAACAGCCTAGTGAGGGGGCCAGAATGCTGGAATTTTATTTCAATGGTAAAGAGAGCTTTAGGAAATTAAAATGGGTAATGATATGATTGGATGATTGACTAATGTCACTATGACTACCATGTTTACGGCTGAGCCAGAATTTGTCTGAGTGATAAGGTAGAAGAGAGTGCCTATGATATTACTGGAGCTTTAGCTCATTTCAAGAATTGACCTTCATCAAAAACTGAGGATGGTTGGTCCTTGGTAATGGTTTGTGGAATATTTTAGAATTAATACAAGAATAAATGACTGCATAATGAAGGTATTCTCTCTCTGTGTGCATGCACATGTGTGCTTGTTTGCATATGTATTAGTATGGTATATTCATACATGTATGTGTAGGTGTGTAGAGGCAAGAGGAGGATGCCAGGTGTGATATTCTACCAATCTCCACTTTATTCCCTTGAGGAAGATTTCTCACTGGTATCTTACCCTTCTCTGTCTTTCAAAACTATTCTAAGAAGAAATTTGCTTTATTTAAAATGAAAAAGTACCTGGTTGTATAAAGGTCTAAATATTCTATGGTTTCATTGACTTTCACCTAAACAGTGTGTACCAGAATATTTTATACTTATTATACCAAGTCTATACAGAGTAACCCTGTCTATAAAAAAAATAAAAACAGACCAACCAACCAAACAACCAACCAATCAAACAAACAAAACCCCATTAAAATAAAAAAATGAGAACTCAGGTGATGACCCAGCAGGAAAAGTGCTTCCTATGTGAGTGTGAGGACCATAACTCAGATTCCTATCACTTTAGTAAAAACTAGCAGATGTTGCCACAGCATGCCATATCATGCCACAGAGAGTTCAGTATCATCAGGGCAAGTTGTCTAACTGGATTAGTTGACTCTGAAAGCTCTGGGTCCAAATGAGAGAGACTTTGTCTCAACATAAGATGGGGAGTGACTGAGAAAGACACCGACGTCAACCTCTGCACAGACAGGTGAACAACCATACATGCATGCATGCATCTCTCTCTCTCTCTCTCTCTCACACACACACACACACACACACACACACACACACACACACTAAAAAGAACTGTTTCTTACATGCCCCAAGCAAAAATTGCAGTAGTTGACAGGTATATATTTTACTTTACACTTATTTAAAATAACTATCTGGAAATAACTCAATTTACATTACTAACTGGTTTTAATAAGGGATCTAGAATTTAGATTAATTATCTTCCATAAAAACTGTTTTCCTCCAGCCCCCAATCTCTTGAAATGTTTCAAAGAGACAGTAGCTGAACTTCCCAGGTAAGTCTCTGGATGCGGCTGGGACTTCATGGATAATCCACGCAATATCACAGAATTTTTCATTCTGGGACTCTCCCAGAACCCCCGGGTGCAGGGGATGTTGTTTGTGATTTTTCTGTTTGTCTATTTGGTCTCTATTGGAGGCAACCTACTTATAATTATCACAATCATTTTCAGTCCCACCCTGGGCTCCCCTATGTATTTTTTCCTTTCATATTTGTCCTTTATTGATACTTGTTATTCCTCTTGTATGACACCCAAACTCATTGCTGACTCCCTGCATGAGGGAAGAGCCATCTCTTTTGAGGGCTGCTTGGCCCAGTTCTTTGTGGCTCATTTATTGGGAGGAGCTGAAATCATTCTGCTCACAGTGATGGCCTTTGACCGCTATGTAGCCATCTGCAAGCCCCTGCACTATACCACCACCATGACCAAGCACCTCTGTGGTGTGCTGGTGGCAGTGGCTTGGCTGGGTGGTTTCCTGCATTCATTGGTTCAGCTCTTTCTGGTTCTTCAGTTGCCCTTCTGTGGACCCAATGTAATCAATCACTTTGTGTGTGATTTGTACCCTTTACTGGAACTGGCCTGCACCAATACACATGTCATTGGCCTGCTGGTGGTGGCCAACAGTGGTGTGATCTGCCTGCTGAACTTCCTCATGCTGGCAGCCTCGTACATTGTCATCTTGCGCTCCTTGAGGTCCCACAGTGCAGAGGGTAGACGGAAAGCTCTGTCTACCTGTGGGGCCCACTTCACCGTTGTTGCTTTGTTCTTTGTGCCCTGTATATTTATTTACATGAGGCCATCATCTACTCTGTCCATAGACAAAATCGTAGCTGTTTTTTATTGTATTTTGACACCCATGTTTAACCCCCTCATTTACACTCTGAGAAATGCAGAAGTGAAAAATGCCATGAAGAATCTCTGGAGAAAATGAGAAATTTTAAGTGGAGAACACAAGTTATAGTGGGGAAATAAATCATTGATATAAGAATTCATATTTTGTATGGGATCTAAGAGCAACTGTCAAAATTTCAGGATAAAACTGCAAGAATGCACGCAGGTGCTAGCTACTTATCCCAAAATTCTGACAATTACTCAGGTCCTATAAAAAATATGAATTCTGTATTCCTACCCACAGCTAGGGTCTGTGTTCAAGTTCATGGCCCATGTTGCCACTAGGGCCCATGTAGAAGTCCAGAGTCTGGGTTCCAACCTGTGGTGCTGTTGGAGTCTGGGAATCATGCTACAGTCAGGGCCACACAGATTTGTGTGGCCTATAATTCCCTGTGGTCATCTGGCTGCTGCCGAGGGTCATGTCTGGGTCCATGGCCCAATAGCAGCCAATGTCTAAGTTGATGCCCTTGGCTTCTGTTTTCCCCAAGGGTCATGTGGGATTCCTGAGGTCAGGTTAGTCACCTGAATCCATGTTGCTGTCCAAGGACCATGCTACATCCGGGGCCATATAGATCTGAGTGGCACATACCCAATGTCATGGTGACTCCATGCCAGAGTTGTGGCTGGTGGGGGATGTCTAGGTTTGTGGTTCTCTCTAGCCAGGATCTGGGTTGATATCCAAGGCTCCTGTGACCATTGAAGGCCATGAAGATGCTTGACGTCTGGGGCCATGCTAGCGTCTGAGGGCCATACTGCTGCTGGGGCCATGTCAAACTGCCACAGGGGCCATGGTGAGATTCAGATCTAGCCACTGCCAAGGACCATGTCTGGGTCCACGGTCCCAATGTAGTTGCTACACTGCTGAGGTCTTTGTGAAATCCAAGGTCCACGTTGCCACCAAAGATCATATGGAAGCTCAGGGTTGGGGCTGCAACCTGTGGCCTTGTTGGTAGCTGGGGATCACACTGCTGCCAAAGACATCCTGATCTTAGTGGCCTGTCCTTCCACCTGGAGCCAAGATATTGTCCAGGCCCAGGTTGCAGCCCAGAGGGCCATGTTTTGGTCCATGGTTCAGCAGCAACTGGGATCTGTGTTTGTGTCTGTGGCCTGTGTCACCTCAGGTGGGGTCATAGGAACCATGCATCATGGAATCAGAGGACCATGTTGAGCCATCCCCACCCTTTGCTGGATCTGGGAAAGCTGAGCCTGCCTCTTGATGGACACTGTAGCAAGAAAGCTGGTGTTGACCCTCATAGGAGATCTGGCCCCTGCACTCAGGAGAGATGACTCCACCCCTCACCACAGGCAAGGGAGAACTGACCCTAATGATATGGGTGTAGGAGAGCTGTCTCCAACGCTGGCCTGACTTGGGAGGCCCTGAGGGCCTGGACTGACCAGCTCAGTTATAGATTAGGCCCACAGCTGGACCTGGGGCTGGCCCACTCTAACATCTATCCAATTTGGGACCTGCTGGAGCTTGTGAAAGGACTGGTCCTGTGGAAAAATACCTGAAGAATCTCTATGACTCGGAGCAGCTGTGGGATAACCCGGAGTTCCAGTGAGAACCCAGTGACAACGGTGTGCCAGACACCAGAGGCCTTGAACCAGATCAGTGATTCATTGCAATGAAGATTTGCAAGTAAAGCTGATTGGACAAAAGTGTACACTGTGTGACTCACCATGGCTCCCAAAGCTACCACCGCCAATGAAGAAGTGTTAGAGAGATGAGAAAGATGAAGTACTGAAGAGGGTTCTTTTTGTCTGTGTGTTTGGTTTGGTTCGACTTTTAAAGATTTGGGGAGATTGCTGTAGGGGTGAGGGGAGGATATGGGGGTACTGGGAGGTGAGTGGAATTAGGGTACATGATATGAAATTCCCAAAGAATCAATAAAGAAATTATTTTAAATTAAAAATCAAAAAAATTGCATGAATATGTAAATGTATGCCTATATCCATACTCACGATTATCAGATTAAATGATTATACCACAGCTCAGTTCCTTTTTAAGAGTTCACCCTAAACTGAAGAATATGGAGGGGCAATCTTTGTCTTCCTCACCTGTGTTTAAGAGGGATCTCCCACAGCCTGAGATACTTAGTGTCTGTGATGAGCAGAGTGGTTTTTGTTGAGGATTAGTAACCTGTTTCTCCACGCTGGATGATGCACTTGCATCCTTTAGTCTCTGATACTTCAACCTGCATGCTGCGCATCTCTAACATCTTGGGGTCTCCAAAGCGATCCAGGCTTCAATTTCACAGCTTCATGAAACGACCTCTCTAGGCCTCTGTTCAAGGACACCCTGCCACATTCCTGGCTTCAGCAGCTTTCCTTAGGCATAGAGGCAAATTTCATGACTTGTTTCTTTTATCTTTGACTCTAAAGCCAGAACCACATGGACAAATATGCCAAGTTTTGCTGCTTGCTGGGGCTGGAATATAATCTCCTCATTCAATTACATCTTCACCAGTTTTCTGTCCTTCATTGCCTAAGCTTGCCTGTGCTGAAACTAGCTCTGTAGACTAGGCTGACCTTCAGTTTCTGAAATATCCAAACTTTGATTCCTTTATGGCACTTTGTGAACTCACTCTCTAGATACTAGAAAGATGCTGGGCATCTTAAGAAGCAGGAGAGAAGTTTCTTCCTTAAGAGACCAAACTGTATTCACAGGGATTAATTAAAAGATGGTCTCCACATTGTCCCAACTTGTGACCTGAAGTTGTTTCTAATGCTGCTACAGTAGTTGATCCTGTGAGGGTGGGGTCATCACTCTCAGAGAGGCTGAGAGCATGTGGGGCTAAAAATCCCCCTGTCATAGTTCCATCTTAAAAATAACCCCTTTCAGTCAAAGGGGAAGAGTGTTCTCTGAGACTGTGTAGATGAAAACTCTTTGTATAAAGCAGGGTGACCAAGCCACTTAACCCTTCAGTGATGCCTGACTCCCTGGCCTTAAGCAGCACTGCCATTCTGACTTGACAAAGCTAGATGAAGCAGAAAGTTCAAGGTTATATGGACAGGGCACAACAGCAGAAAGACCTACTATCCAGTCATGCTTCTAATTCAAAACTCCTAAGCGACTTTGAAACAACTGCTCTCCTGAGTCTCAAAGCCACCAAGAGGATGAGATTTTGAAAGTTTTGTTCTTCATCAAATAAAAGGGAAGTGGTGATGAATGATTTCTTGGCTATTTGTAAATGAATGGCTGACCCATTTTTTATTTTACATTTACTTCAATAGTAGCAGGAAGTTTTCAGCTAAGACAAATTTCTTTAATTAATAACATCTGCTTTGTTGTTTTTTCTTTACTCATAACAATTGCTTTGTGTCATTATAAAAATAATTTAACTCTCATCTAAGATTAGAAGAAATATGAAATTATCAATTTGAGATCATATGTCTGGGCTATCCTGGAAGATCCTTTATGAACTTTTCCAGGTTCACTAGTCTATGATGTTGGGATATGAGAAAGTTGTGGAGCTCCTGTGGTGTGCACAGATCAAGTCAATGTAAGTTTTATATATTCTATTTTCATTATAATTTAAATTTTACTTACTTAGACACAGGTTCTTGCTATGTAGTCCTTGCTTGCCTGGATCTCATTGGGTAGCTCAGGCAGCCCTTGAACTCACAGCAATCTCCTGTCTCAGTATCTTGACTATGATAGTTATAGGCATGCATCACTAAGCCTGGCTTGATAATCTATTTTTAAAACAAAAAAAATCCAGAAAAAACCACAGGGGTAATTTTAGTAGAGGTTTTATTGTGTTACATGGAATAGGTAATCCAAACAGGAGAGTTTATTTATTTTTCGTTTTTGTTTTTTTAACTAGTTTTAAATGAATACTTTTCTCTACAGTCACAAAGATGAATCACAGAGATAAATGAACATGCTATTTTTATTTTGCTGCATATTAATTTACTATTCAGCAATATTTTATAAAATTCAGAGTGATTTTTTTACCCCTTTTTCTGTTTGAGAATAAAGATTAGGTACTTTTCACATTTCATGTATATAACTTTGAAATGCCAGAACTCTGTCTTTCTTGATTCCTTTAGTCACACTAAGAATTGTTCATGATATTGGATCATAGTAACAGTCACAGATATTATTTATTGAACATTGATCACATCCAGCTTCTTATAATCACACAGTATGCACTGCTTTCATGTCCTTTCTGAACATTTGGCTGTTCCAGATCTCTTTCATTTTAAAATGTTAGCCCTGCTTTGAATATTGATACACAATAATTGCAAGCAAGTTTGCTTTTATTTTATAGGTAAAAACACTGAGGCTTTGAAAAATTGTCCATTATCCATTAAGAACAATTGACAATGGCAGGATTCAAATATAGAGATATCAACCAACCAGTCCACAGTCCAGCCCACAGACACTGTGACAGGACTGCCTGGATGCAAGTCTTACATCTGCCACAAATTTTCTATTTGTATTACTCAAGACAAAACAAAACAAAACAAAATGAATCTCTAAAAGCTAGGGGAGATAGAGTGTAGTGAATGGGCTCAAGACAACCCACAGTTGTTGAATGCAGTGTCTTGTTTTCTTCCTGTACAAGGTGAGAACTTACTCTGTGGGCATGTTGTGAGGGTTAAATAATCTGATGTATGTAGTGCAGTTTGGAAAGATCTTGGGGAGGGCTAAGCTCATGCAGGTGTTTGCTCTGCCATTGCTGTCTGGGCTTCTGTCTAGAAAATTTGCCTTAAAGGGCAAGACAAGGCAAAAAAAAAAAAGATTGTTTTTTAAATTTGCAGAAAAAAATGTGCTAATCAGAAAGGTCTCTTTTCACTGTTTATACTTTATTGCAAGGAGGTGAAAATTGTTTCTACAAATTTCAGGTCTGCCTTGTAGTCATTGTAGGGAATAGCAGACTTAACTAGGTGGATTTTAGTAAGGCGAGACAAGCAAAACCCAGAAGAATATAAAACATGGAAGCAGGGATAGTAAATTAGATTGGCTTCTTATATGCCATCCACAGCCTGGGATGGGTAAGCACAATAGTAAAAGAACAGAAGAGAAGAGTGGGGCATGCAAATCTCCACATTGGGTTTCTCGCCTGCTCCTCCTCCTCCTTCAGTATCAGCCAGCTTTACCATCAGACAGACTGACATAGAGGAAAGCAAGCATCCTTGAATAATCTTAGTGGAATGCTTTCGTTTGAAAGGAGTGGATTACCAGAGGTTGTCAGAGAGCTTAAATATTTTCTCAAATGCCATCAAATTGACCATGAAAATGGTCAGAGGTGCATCTCACTTGGAGCTAGAAAATTACTGGCTAAAAAGTTCATTCAAAGCTGTAACTAAAGAAACTGGGATAATGAGACATTATTTACAGCTAATAACTCGTGCCCAGTTAAGAAAAGGGCATATGCTAACATTTAATGAATAACAGAATAAATGTGTCTAAGGTTTTTAGAAAGACACATGTTAAGAGAAGAGTGGAGTATTCAAAACAAACATTGCAACATTCCCAACCCCTGGAGTTAATTCTCTCACATATGTTTATTTTTACTTCATAGGAGACACTGCAATTACACACTCAGTACCCGTGGAGTCAATGGAAATACCACACAATATTACAGAGTTTTTTATGCTGGGACTCTCCCAGAGGCCAGAGGTCCAAAGAACTCTCTTTGTGGTATTCTTGATTATCTACACAGTCACAGTTTGTGGCAACATGCTCATTGTGGTCACTATCACGTTCAGCTCTAACCTTGCTTCCCCCATGTATTTTTTCCTTTCCAATCTATCTTTTATCAACACCTGCTATTCCTCTTCTTTGGCCGCTAAACTCATTGCTGGTTCCTTGTATGAAGGGACAACTCTTTCTTATGAGGGCTGCTTGGCCCAGCTCTTTGGAGCTCATTTCCTTGGAGGTGTTGAGATCATTCTGCTCACAGTGATGGCCTTTGACCGCTATGTAGCCATCTGCAAGCCCCTGCACTACACCACCACCATGACCAAGCACCTCTGTGGTGTGCTGGTGGCAGTGGCTTGGCTGGGTGGTTTCCTGCATTCATTGGTTCAGCTCTTTCTGGTTCTTCAATTGCCCTTCTGTGGACCCAATGTAATCAATCACTTTGTGTGTGATTTGTACCCTTTACTGGAACTGGCCTGCACCAACACACATGTCATTGGCCTGCTGGTGGTGGCCAACAGTGGTGTGATCTGCCTGCTGAACTTCCTCATGCTGGCAGCCTCGTACATTGTCATCTTGCGCTCCTTGAGGTCCCACAGTGCAGAGGGTAGACGGAAAGCTCTGTCTACCTGTGGGGCCCACTTCACCGTTGTTGCTTTGTTCTTTGTGCCCTGTATATTTAGTTATATGCGTCCATCAACTACTTTACCTATAGACAAAAACATGGCAGTATTTTATGGTATTCTGACACCTATGTTGAATCCACTCATTTATACTCTGAGAAATGAAGAGGTGAAAGATGCCATGAGAAAGCTCTTCACACACTCAGAAATTTTAAGTACCTGAGTGCTAAGGAAGGTAATAGCAGGGACTCTATTTCTCTAAATGAAACAACTAAAGTTTGCTGTTTTCACTCCCAAATATCACCTTGTTACAGTTATCCATCCTATCATCATCATAGGCTTTAGGGCTTACAATCTTTTTGGCTGAAATTGCACAGTTTTATTATGGACTTGCTGTTTAAGATATATGACCTGGATTTTCATTATTGGTTTAGAAATAAAAAAAAACTATGTCACCTGTTGTGGTCAATTGAATTTTCAAAGTTATCTAGTTTCAAAACTCAATCAGTTATTTTTGGGAAATTATAACCCATTATGACAGGGTTTTCTACTTTTTAAAGGTATTAAGTGTATATCTCAATAAACTTGGAAAATATGTGAAGACAATTTATGTTTCCCAGTGTTATTTCAACAAATGATCTAGACAAAACTTTTAACGCAGTTTCCAGACATACGAAAGCAGTATCATTGTCATTAAATGGCATGACAAGTTGGGTCTGTGTGATAATTGAGCTACAGAAAAGGAAGAAAAAGCACATATGAAAATCCTTGAGGCTTAGTCACATATAAAGAGTCTTGTGGGCATACCAGATCATATCCATCATCGTCCTTTGTGACATTGGCAATATTGCTTTCACACTAGTTCAGACAGGCCAAGAGCTAGGCTCTGGAGACAAGCCAGATTCTCCATCTTAGTTCCTATGCTTATTGCTGTAGTGATCATGAATAATCGACAAAAGTCCAAGTGAGATCGTGTCTTACTTACCTTGATATGTATGGTTTCTTCCACTTAGCATTATCTTTTTTCTGTCTACTCAAGCTGCAGTGAATGATAGTATTTTCTACTTTTTAAAAGTATTAATATATTTTATAGTTTATATATATTGTCAAAGATGCACAACTTCAGCATAAGACTAAAATATATGACAATGTCAGTGCTGCCAAGAACGAGGACTAGCAGCTATCTGACACTCTGTTAGTGACATAGTTGTATAGAAAGCCATTTGATGATATTTATCAAATACAGAAGTCAAGCTGTTTGATTTGCCTATAGGTATTTTTTTAACAAAAATCTCATGCATATACGTGCAGAATTACAAACAACCGTATTCACCACAGAACTGTCTTTTTTTTCTTTTGGTAATAAATAATAGATTTTGGGACAGGGGTGCTAGAGAGATGGCCCAAAGTTTAAAAGCACTGTTTTCTCATCCAGAGTTCCTGAGTTCAATTCCCAGAAACCACATGGTGACTCCTAACCATTATAATGAGATCTGGTGCCCTCTTCTGTCAAATAAGCATATATGCTGGCAGAACACTGTATTCATAATAAACAAATCTCAAAAAATAGACAAGACAACAATAACAAAATAACAACACATAAACAATCAAGTAGGGAATGTTTTAATAATATACACTAGATATGATGAGTTACTTTATCGTCATTCAAAGAAAATTAAATCAGGTCTATGTGCACCAACAGAGATGGTCTGGAAAGCAATATCGACTGAAAAAATAGGTTGAACACAGATATAATTAGTTATATTGGTATATGACTGTAATACCAGCACTTAGGAGTAGGGATAGGAGGATCTTAAGTTTGAGAGCATCCTGGTTACATAGCCAGACCTTGGTGAAATAAAAAACAGAAATAAGCTGGGTTGTGGTAGTACACAACTTTAGTCTCAGTACTCAGGAATCAGAGGTAGACAGATTCCTCAGTTCAAGGCCAGGCTGGTCTACAAAGAAAGTTTTAGGACAGCTAGTGCTACACAAAGACACCTTGTATTGAAAAACCAAAAAAAAAAAACCCAGAAATAAAATGACAAACAAATGAACAAAGAAACAGTGTGTGTGTATGTGTGTGTATGTATATGTTATATACATGAATATATATGTGTATATGTGAACATGTATGCAGGTGTATATATGTATATTTATACATATATGTGTGTAGGTGTATTGTATGCATTATATGTTTATATGTATATAGATGTGTGTATGAATATGTATGTGCATCATACATGTATGTGTATATATATGTGTATGCTATAATATTAATATGAAAAATTATTGAGTATTGTGGTTTATGTTTGTGTATATCAAACATGATTGAAGAAATGCTATCAAATTCATCATATTTTCTTTATTCAAGACACAGAAAATACGAGATTTTTCCACATGCGAACGCATTTATATATGATTAATACAAATGCAAAAATAAAATTAAAGAGACCTGGTACTCGTGAGAATGTTGCCTTTCAACGCTCAGAAAATGATAATTGTCTTTTCTCTCAAAACAAGGCATTTTAATGCTTGACAAATTACTTGGAAGTTAAAAGCACTTACTTCTCTCACAACAGGACCTAGATTCAGTTACCAGCACCCAAATGGCAACTCATAGCTGCCTGTAACTCTGGTTCCCGGAGAATCTAAAGCCTTCTTCTGACCACTTTAGGCAACAGGCGTATATGTGGTACACATGCACACATTCAGACACTAACACATACACATAAAATAAAAAATAAATATTCAAAAAATCCAAGATACTCTGTTGCAAGTCTGCTCCCATTGCTAAGAATTTCCCGTGTCTCCACACATTGAAGCACGTCTGCACTCATGACACATCCTGTCTGAAGTTAGCCTTCCTGCGGATCTCTCTACATCTCACCACCATGACTTCTTTACTCTTCAACCATTTTTATTTTTTCTCTCTACTCTTCAATTACTGCTTCTTTGATATATAACACTAGATACAGCTAAAAAGTTTGTAAAGCCTCTGCTGGCCTAAAAGGTGGTGACTACACCCTGGGTGTAAAGTGTTCATTCTTCAGCTTAACAAAGCAGCCTAGGCATCTACACCTTCCTGATGCTGTTTCCTTGCCCCCAGATGAGCACTTGTGCTTAGGCTACGCCCAGTATAAGGAGAGACAATATGCAAGGAACAATAACTGATGTTAATTGGAGCTTGGTTCATGTTAGACAAGGAAATGAAAGACTACAGACTTGAAATAAAGTAAAAGTTCAGTTTTAAATTTTGTGGAAAACATGCCAAGAAATGGAAAGAGAATAGCAATGCTTGAAACTTTTATGTACAACAGTCTTGTGGGCTGGAAAAGTACTTAAAACAGTGTTTTCTTCATTTCCCCAAAATAGAATTTGGAATTTGAATGGAAATGAGAGTGAATACCTGTGTGTGTGTGTGTGTGTGTGTGTGTGTGTGTGTGTGTGTGTGTATGGGCAATAAGACACACACATTTACAAACACTGTTTCACAAACACAAGAAGACAAACAATGCATATTCTCACTAATATATCAAAGTCAAAGCACTTGATCTCACTGAGGTTGAGAGTAAAATAGTCACAGACACTGGGCTGGTTGGAAAAGAGGAAGAATAAGATGAAATTAGATAACAGGAACAAGACTACACTTATTTAGCAACAGTCGGTTCTAAATACAGTGGGTGACTATGCTCACAACAATTTGTCATGTATTTTATGAAGAACAACAGAGGAGTTAAAGAGTCTCAATGCAAGTGGATGACAAATAATTTTAACGGGGTTGATAAACTTGCTATTCTGATTTGAATACTGACTTTGTTTATTATATTGAAACCACATCATAAATATACATATTAATTATGCCAATTAAACTTTGAAGCAGAAGAAAATTAACTATCTTAAGTTTTATTAATTTAAGGAGAACAAATATCCAAGAAACAGCATCAGACATTGTTTTTAAAAACACAAATCACCAGGCTTATGGATCACCAGCTTTGCACATTTGACCCCAGAGCTTCTTCATAACCTTTTTGACCTCTTCATTTCTGAGGGTATAGATTAAAGGGTTCAACATAGGTGTCACCAGAGTACAAAATACAGTCACGGCTTTGTCAGTGGGGAAGGAAGTCATAGGTCTTAGGTACAGGTATGAACAAGGTACAAAGAATAAGACAACGACAGTTACATGAGAAGCACAGGTAGACAGGGCCTTGCGACGACCTTCTGAACTGTGATTCCTCAGGGAGTGAAGGATGACTATATAGGAAGCAACCAACATAGAGAAAGTAAGGAAACACAGTGACCCACTGTTGGCAGCAATCAGGGGCCCAAGAGTGTGAGTATCAGTGCAAGCCAACTCGAGGAGTGGTATTAAATCACACATAAAGTGGTTGATGGTGTTGGGGCCACAGAAGGGTAACTTGGCAATAAATAAAATCTGTATTCCTCCATGGATGAATCCCAAAGTTATAGCAGCTCCCACCAAGGAAACACACACAGAACGGTTCATGATGGTCATATAGTGCAAGGGCTTGCAGATGGCTACATAGCGATCATAAGCCATGGCAATCAGCAAGATGATTTCAGCTCCTGCAAAAAAATGCTCAGCAAAAAGCTGGGTCATGCAGCCATTGAAGGATACAGTGCTCTTCTCAGAAATTAAGTCATAGATCATTTTGGGTGCTATGGAAGAAGAGTAGAAACCATCTATGATGGACAAGTAGGACAGAAAAAAGTACATGGGAGTAGAAAGGGGTGGACTGATGAAGATGGTGACTGAGATGAGCGTGTTACCTGCCAGTGTAATCACATAGATTACTAAGCACACAATAAATAAGAGTTTCTGCAGATCTGGGTCTTGAGTCAAGCCCAGGAGAATGAATTCTGTGACATTGCTCATGCTTTCCATCAGTTTACATAAGGCTCTGAGCATACGGTCACCTGAAAAGAAACCAGAGTGTGTCTCAGTGATGTTATTTTAAAAGAAACACTAAAATACTCCATCATCTCATTACCTCTGGTCCCTGAATCCGATGTAGCTGCACTTCTTCTTAACCCTGCCAATAGTACCACATCACATGCAGTAATAAATAACAGAAGTAGTTTGCTTTATTTCTAATAAGTTTCCATGGAATAGTGACATAAATTACAAATACTGAAAGAATCCCTTTTCCTATTGGTTTGACTTGTCCAGCCTCAATATGAGTGCTTTTACCTTGTTTTATTGTATACTGTTTGTCCTGTTGACATTGTCTATTGGAGCTCTGCTCTTTTTCTGAAGAGGAAAATGAGGGGGAGTGGGTCTGGGAGTTAAGTGGGGAAGTGGTTCACGAGCTAGGAAGAGGAGGAGGAAGGAGAAAATGTCATTGGGATATATTGTATGAGATAATAATCTATTTTCAATAAGAAGAAACCCATTTGTCGTAATTAATGACATAGGACACTTCTAAATTATAAAAGTCCCTCATATTTCATTGTGATTTTTGGAGGGTAAATATCAATATCAATTATTTTAAATTTATTTTTGTCTATTAAAATCAATTCAAAAATATCAATACTCTATGAAAGTCAACTGTGGACATCATACTAAAACACATCCGTCTAAATTGAAAGTACCTGCACTCTGTGTCCTATTGTTCCTCTCTATACCCCTAAAGACAGACATGGCTGCAGACTGAACTTTTTCCTTTCTTAATGTCCAGGACCTGTTTTTAATACAGTTCTTTTTAATGCCATTCATTTCATAGCCACTGGTTTCATGCCCAGTTCACACTTACTCTTGTGTTCTTTTCATATATATCTTTGAATGAATACATACATGTAAGTTGTACAAGCCTCCTTATGGGCCCTCAGGATTTATAAAGAAAATGTGTTTGAATTTAAACTTCTATCATATCTAGTCTAGTAATGTGATTCTATTATGTTGAACTGTCTTCTACACTCACATTTACAAATGACACATCATAGGCTAAGGTAATCATAAATTTATTATTGACAGAACACAAATGAGAGGATTAGTTAATGTAATAAGCTTTTAATTTTTGGAATAACTTGTGTAAAAAATATAAATTTGTAGTTTTCATTGTAAAGTGCTAGAAATTTTGAGGCTATACAGCAATGTGTTCTTTTAAATGAATTAAATTTGGCTTTTTCAAGTGCTGTCAGTGTTCAAATTTTAATCTTTCCCTGTCTATTTCTTATTTCCTCATTATCTGTTAAAAATGTCATGAAATTTTTACAACAGTTTTGGCTACCAAGGTCAGAATCTTGACATTTCATTCACAATAAAAGTGAGAAAAATCACATTGGTTTTCTGAATGGCTAAGTCCCTAAGTGTCTCTATTCTTTTCATGGCTTTTGAAAATAGGAGTTTTGTTGCTAATAGTTCTAAATGGGTTTACTTCATTCACAAATCCTAACTTCAAAGTGACGGTGTGGAAATCATTATAAGAGGGAAATCTTCAAAAAAAATAAAAAAAGAGGGAAATCTTCATATGGTCACAAAGAGAACTATTGACAGTATACTTGTGAGATGTTATAGAAATGTCGTCACTCCAAATACTACCTGATTTAGATGAATTACAGAAAAGTACTTTCTATAATAAGTTGATATTATCATGTTACACTTATGAATTTTCATAGAAAATACTAAACTTTAAGTGATATAGAACTACAAGTTCTCTTCAGTGAGAATAATTCAATCCATTTAAAAATTTAGTGGAAAAGATGTATTTTACACTGACCTGTCTAGTTGGTTCTGGATTCCTGTTATAGATTGAATACATGATTGTTTCTTTTTTTCTGGGCACATACAGAATGGGATTCAGTAGACTCTATAAACTGACACTGGAATTACTATTGTTCCAGTCACTCTCCAATTTAGATATTATTGTCCATTTGATTCCCATTGTAAGCCAAGATTGCTCCAAATATGAGCTATGAAACAGCTCCTTGGGACATTTTGACAATTCTAGGACCTCGTTCTTATTACTTTTCATTGTTTTCTTATTATATTCATTCTTAAGGCAAACATGGTTGAGATCAGGAGATACCACTATATTAAACTACAAAATAAATAAATAAACAACTTGATTTTCCTTAAATATTTGGCATGAGCTTTGCTTCCTAAGTGTTTGTGAAGCCTGTGAACAGAGAATTCATTTAATTCTTAACTCAGATTCCCCTTTATCTCTGTCTTCATATACACTCACCAACATCAATAACAGTGTCTCCTAAACAAATCTTCATTTGTTGATATTTGCTTGCATCAGTCGCTTGCTCACTGACCACTCTTCATCTTTTTGATTCTTCCTTGATCTTAAAACTTTAAATCAGCAGTTCTCAACTATTGGTTTGAGACTTCCTTGGGAGGGGTTGGCTAAGACCATTGGAAAATAAAGATATTTACATTACAATTCATAACAGTAGAACAATTACTATTATGAGATAGCAATGAGAATAATTTAATTGTTGGGGAGCACCACAACATGAGGGTTGCTGCTGTATTAAAGGGCTGCTGCATTAAGAAGGTTGAGAAACACTGATTTAAATAGATTTCCACAGTCTGTAGAATCTGGTCATACTTTGTCCTCTCAAACACCCAGAGGATTGGTAAATAATTAAGGCTGAAGTCTTTGCCAAGGCAGCTGTCAAGATCGTTGGGTTATACTCATTTGGCACTCACCAAGACCATTAGTAAGGACTACTTTTAGAATTTCAGCTGGCATTAGGTAGAAATCAAGGTTGTAGTTTAGATTAAACTCAGTCGCAAGACTTTGGAAGCTTCCTTCTTGGTCTTGTTTGCTGATTGTGACATTGTGGATCCTGGACTAGGAATAAAATGTCAGTATTCAAGAGTATGTGTTTGATTACTACTATAGATTGTGATGTATTTTATTTATTTTACCAGTTACTGAAGAGATTAAATGGCAAAATTACCAGAGTCAAAGATTGTGCAGAAATTAAGAAAAACCATAGTACTGCCATATTCTCCTGATAAACCAAGGGGAATGTATCTTTTGGTCTCTACTGGCAGAGGATGCTGAATGGTGTACTATGCTCTGGATCAGCAGTCATAGACAAAGTCACACACACAAGGACTTGTGTAAAAATATATCAGAGCAATGGACTGAGATCTCAAGGTCCAGTTGAAAGGCAGAAGGAGGGAGAAGACGAGCAAGGAAGTCAGGACTGCGAGGGGTTGGTCCACCAACTGAGGCAGTGTGCCTGATCTAATGGGAGCTCACCAAAACCACCTGGACTGGGTCTGAATGAGCATGTGATCAAACTGGACTCTCTGATTGTGGCTGACAATAGGGGCTGACTGAGAAGCCATTGATAAAGGCACTGGGACTTGTTTTTATGGCATGTTCTGGCTTTTGGGGACCCTAGTCTATACGGATGCATAGCTCCCTAGGCCTGGGTGTAGGAGGGAGGACCTTGGACTTCCCACAGGGCAGGGTTCCCTGCCCTCTCTCAAACAGGGTGGGAGAGGGAGGAGCGGGGTGTGGGAGAGCGGGAGGGGATTGGGAGGAGGGAAGGAAGTGTAAATAATTGAATGAAAAATGTAAAAAAGTTTAAAAAAAGATTTAGAAGACCACAAAATATTTGGGGCAATACTTTATTTTAGTAAGTGTCTACAACCTAAAAGCCATCATTCCAGTCTCCTTTACCATTCTAAGACTAAAGCATTTTCAGCCACAGCCAATGTGAAAGCAAGCCTACCTACAAAATATGCTGAAAATTAAAGCTCAAGAGATTTACGAAATAAATTTTTGCCTGGAGAGATGGGTCAGTGGCTATCACTGGCTGCATTTCTAGGGGAATGGTGTTCAATTCTCTGCACCCACATTGTTGTTCAGAACCATGTAACCCTAGTTCCATGGTATCTGATGCCATCTCCTAGCCTCTGAAAGCATGTGTGACAACCAGACATACATGTGGAAAAAACATCTACACACATAAAAGTAAATAAACAGGAATGATAAATTAATAATCAGTTAAAAGCAATTTCAAAGACTGTTCAGACATTTAGGACAACTGTAAGACAATAGCTTGTGTCCATTCTGTGAAAATGTAGTCTCCACGTATTAAGGAAAAAAGTGGGTTTGTTGTTTTGTTTTTGTTTCAGAGGAGTATTTGAAAACCTCTTAAACTTAGGAAAATAGAAAGTTATTTGATAAACACTACTTTTCCTTTCTCATTCTAGCTGCAGTGCTGACCATAAAATATCAACAGAGTTAATGCTGGTCTATTTCCTAACAGTCAACAATCCAGCATATAGAAAGAAAGGTTCACAAGCCTGAACATCTAAGTGAGGTGCTATTTAGACTTGACTGCTTCAGGGGAAGGGAAAGACAGTCTTCTGTAAGGCTATGACCTCTGCAAAGTCACCATTCTTCAATAGATGTCCCACAACCATGACTACATACATGCATATATATTCATGTGTGAATAGGTATGTATGTATTCATGTATGTATGTAAGTATGTATAGGCAACAAAAATTTGACTCAGTGTGCTATTAATAAAAAGGACATGAAATTGGGGGTATCGGAGGTTGGGAAGGATCTGAATAGAGTGTATGTTGAATATGATAAAAATAGATTGCATGATATTTGATATTCTCATATTAAATATAATAATTGTTTGAACCCTTGAAACTTTATTGTCATAGAAAATAGTAAAAATTGCACTATATGGCTGTATTGGTAAGTGATGATTAGTTCAAGTTGAATTTAGATTGTATTTACTTATTTTTCTCATCTTAAAGAAATTGAGCATTGTGAAAATACCTAGATTTATGTGGCCTCTTTCCACTGTCCCTACTTGTCTTAATGTGCCAGACTGGTCAATTTATACATATTTCTAATATAAGATGACATATCCATCAACTGAACACTGGATTACGAAATATAGTTTATATCCTAAGAGGAAAGCTCATAGCACTAAGTGCCCACTTAAAGAAAACGGAGAAAGCACACATTGGAGACTTAACAGCCCACCTGAAAGCTCTAAAAAAAAAGAAGCAGACTCACCTAGGAGGAGTAGAAGACTGGAAATAATCAAACTGAGGGCTGAAATCAATAAAATAGAAACACAGAAAACAATCCAAAGAATCAATGGAACAAAAAGCTGGTTCCTGGAGAAAATCAACAAGATTGATAAACCCCTATCCAAACTAATCAAATGGCAGAGAGAGAATATGCAAATTAATAAGATCAGAAATGAAAAGGGGGACATAACCATAGACACAGAGGAAATTCAGAGAATCATTAGATGTTACTACAAAAGCCTGTATGCCACAAAACTGGAAAATGTAAAAGAAATGGACACTTTTTTAGATAAATACCATATACCAAAGTTAAACCAGGAACAGGTGAACAACCTAAATAGATCTGTTAATCGCGAAGAATTAGAAACTGTTATCAAAAACCTCCCTACCAAAAAAAGCCCAGGACCAGATGGTTTCAATGCAGAATTCTACCAGAACTTCCAAGAAGACCTAATACCTATACTCCTTAATGTATTTCACAATATAGAAACAGAAGAGGCATTGCCAAATTCCTTTTACGAAGCTACAGTTACTCTGATATCAAAACCACACAAAGACTCAACCAAGAAAGAGAATTACAGGCCAATCTCACTCATGAACATCGACGCAAAAATCCTGAACAAAATACTGGCAAACCGTATCCAAGAACACATTAGAAAAATTATCCATTATGATCAAGTAGGCTTCATCCCAGAGATGCAGGGCTGGTTCAACATACGAAAATCTATCAATGTAATCCATCATATAAATAAACTGAAAGAAAAAAACCATATGATCATTTCATTAGATGCTGAAAAAGCATTCGACAAAATTCAACATCCCTTTATGATAAAAGTCTTGGAGATATTAGGGATACAAGGGTCATACCTAAATATAATAAAAGCTATTTACAGCAAGCCGACAGCTAACATCAAATTAAACGGAGAGAAACTCAAAGCCATCCCACTAAAATCAGGAACATGACAGGGCTGTCCACTCTCTCCATACCTCTTCAATATAGCGCTTGAAGTTTTAGCAATAGCAATAAGACAACATAAGGGGATCAAGGGGATTCGAATTGGAAATGAAGAAGTGAAACTTTTGTTATTTGCAGATGATATGATAGTGTACATAAGCGACCCCAAAAACTCCACCAAAGAACTTTTACAGCTGATAAACATCTTTAGTAATTTGGCAGGATACAAGATCAACTCCAAAAAATCAGTTGCCCTCCTATACACAAAGGATATGGAAGCAGAGACGGAAATCAGAGAAGCTTCACCTTTCATGATAGCCACAAACAGCATAATATTTTTGGGGTAACTCTAACCAAGGAAGTGAAAGATCTATTTGACAAGAACTTTAAGACATTGAAGAAAGAAATCGAAGAGGATACCAGAAAATGGAAGGATCTCCCTTGTTCTTGGATTGGGAGGATCAACATAGTAAAAATGGCAATTCTACCAAACACAATTTATAGATTCAATGCAATCCCCATCAAGGTCCCATCAAAATTCTTCACAGATCTTGAGAGGACAATAATAAACTTTATATGGAAAAACAAAAAACCAGGATAGCGAAAACAATCTTATACAATAAAGAAACTTCTGGACGCATTACCATCCCTGACTTCAAACTCTATTACAGAGCTACAGTAATGAAAACAGTGTGTTATTGGCATAAAAACAGAGAAGTTGACCAATGGAATCGTATAAAAGACCCGGATTTTAACCCACAAACCTATGAACACCTCATTTTTTATAAAGGAGCTAAAAGCATACAATGGAAGAAAGAATGCATCTTCAACAAATGGTGCTGGCACAACTGGATGTCAACCTGTAGAAGAATGAAAATAGACCCATATCTATCACCATGCGCAAAACTCAAGTCCAAATGGATCAAAGACCTCAATATCAATCTGAACACACTGAACCTGATAGAAGAGAAAGTGGGAAGTACACTACAACAGATGGGCACAGGAGATCGCCTCCTATGTATAACCCCAGCAGCACAGACATTAAGGGAAACATTGAATAAATGGGACCCCCTGAAACTGAGAAGCTTCTGTAATGCAAAGGACACTGTCACCAAGACAAAAAGGCAACCTACTGACTGGGAGAAGATCGTCACCAACCCTGCAACAGACAAAGGTCTGATCTCCAAAATATACAAAGAACTCAAGAAACTAGACTTTAAAATGCTAATTAGCTCAATTAAAAAATGGGGCACGGAACTGAACAGAGAATTCTCAACAGAAGAAGTTCAATTGGCCAAAAGACACTTAAGGTCATGCTCTATCTCCTTAGCGATCAGGGAAATGCAAATCAAGACAACTTTAAGATACCATCTTACACCTGTCAGAATGGCTAAAATAAAAAAACACCAATGATAGCCTTTGCTGGAGAGGTTGTGGAGGAAGGGGTACCCTCATCTATTGCTGGTGGGAATGCAAACTTGTGCAACCACTTTGGAAATCAGTGTGGCGGTTTCTCAGGAAATTCGGGATCAACCTACCCCTGGACCCAGCAATACCACTCTTGGGAATATACCCAAGAGATACCCTATCATATGACAAAAGCATTTGTTCAACTATGTTCATAGCAGCATTATTTGTTATAGCCAGAACCTGGAAACAATCTAGATGTCCTTCAATAGAAGAATGGATGAAGAAAGTGTGGAATATATACACATTAGAGTACTACTCAGCGGTAAAAAACAATGACTTCTCTAATTTTGCATGCAAATGGATGGAAATAGAAAACACTATCCTGAGTGAGGTATCCCAGACCCAAAAAGAGGAACATGGGATGTACTCACTCATAATTGGTTTCTCGCCACAAATAATGGTCATTGAGTCTATAATCTGTAATCCTAAAGAAGCTAAATAAAAAGGTAAACCCAAAGAAAAACATATAGTTGTTATCCTGGGTATGGGAAGTAGACAAGATTGCCGGTCAAAAAATTGGGAACTTGGGGATGGGGTGGGATGGGGGTAAGGAGAGATGGGGTGAGAAAAGTAAGAAGGGGAGAATGGGGGGGGGAACTTGGGGAAACGGGATGATTGGGAGAAAGGAAGGTTGGATAGAGGAGCAGGGAATCACATAACTTAATTAAGGGAGCCATCTTAGGGATGGCAAGAGACTTGAACTTAGAGGGGCTCCCAGGTGCTCAGGGCGATGTCCCCAGTTAGCTCCTTGGGCAGCTGAGGATAGGGAACATGAAATGACCCTATCCTATAGCCATACTGATGAATATCTTGCATATCACCATAGAACCTTCATCTGGCGATGGATGGAGATAGAGACAGAGACTCACACTGGATCATCGGACTGAGCTCCCAATGTCCCAATGAAGAGCAGAAGGAGGGAGAACATGAGCAAGGAAGTCAGGAACACGAGGGGTGCACCCACCCACTGAGACAGTGGGGCTGATCTATTGGGAGCTCACCAAGGCCAGCTGGACTGTGACTGAAAAAGCATGGGATAAAACCAGACTCTCTGAATATGGTGGACAATGAGGGCTTATGAGAAGCCAAAGAATATGGCACTGGGTTTTGATCCTACTTCATGTTCTGGCTTTGTGGGAGCCTAGCCAGTTTGGATGTTCACCTCCCTAGACCTGGATGGAGGGGGGAGGACCTTGGACTTTCCACAGGGCAGGGAACCCTGACTGCTCTTTGGACTGGAGAGGGAGGGGGAGAGGAGTGAAGGGAGGAGGAGAAGAGTGGAAGGAGGGGGAGGGTAATGGGAGGCTGGGAGGAGGCAGGAATTTCTTTTTTTTTTTCTTTCAATAAAAAAAGAAATATAGTTTATTCACAGATTGGAATATTATTCAACCATGAAATGAATGAAATCCTAGCATTTGTGGGAATAAGGGTAGTCAGGGGGACAGGATGTAAAAGACTTAGGCAAACACAAGAAGCCAAACATTGCATATTCTTACTAATATGTCAAAGTCAAAGCATTTGATCTCACTGAGGTTGAGAGTACAATAGTCACAGAGGCTAGCATTGGAAAAGAGGAATAATTAGGTGAATAGATAATGGGAACCAAAATACACTTATTTAGGAACAGTGAGTTCTAAATACAGTGGGTGACTATGCTCACAACAATTTGTTATGTATTTTATGAAGAACAAAGGGGAGTTAAAGAGTCTCAATGCAAGTGGATGACAAATAATTTTAATGGGGTTGGAAAACTTGCTACCCTGATTTGAATACAGACTTTGTCTATTGTATTGAAACCACATCATCAATAAAGATAGTGATTATGCCAATTAAACTTTGAAGCAGAATAAAAATGACTATCTTAAGTTTTATTAATTTAAGGAGAACAAATATCCAAGAAACAGCATCAGACATTGTTTTTAAAAACACAAATCACCAGGCTTATGGATCACCAGCTTTGCACATTTGACCCCAGAGCTTCTTCATAACCTTTTTGACCTCTTCATTTCTGAGGGTATAGATTAAAGGGTTCAACATAGGTGTCACCAGAGTACAAAATACAGTCACGGCTTTGTCAGTGGGGAAGGAAGTCATAGGTCTTAGGTACAGGTATGAACAAGGTACAAAGAATAAGACAACGACAGTTACATGAGAAGCACAGGTAGACAGGGCCTTGCGACGACCTTCTGAACTGTGATTCCTCAGGGAGTGAAGGATGACTATATAGGAAGCAACCAACATAGAGAAAGTAAGGAAACACAGTGACCCACTGTTGGCAGCAATCAGGGGCCCAAGAATGTGAGTATCAGTGCAAGCCAACTCGAGAAGTGGTATTAAATCGCATACAAAGTGGTTGATGTTATTTGGGCCACAGAATGGTAACTTGGCAATAAATAAAATCTGTATTCCTCCATGGATGAATCCCAAAATTATAGCAGCTCCCACCAAGAATACACACAAAGGTCGGCTCATTATGGTTATGTAGTGCAAGGGCTTGCAGATGGCTACATAGCGATCATAAGCCATGGCAATCAGCAAGATGATTTCAGCTCCTGCAAAAAAAATGCTCAGCAAAAAGCTGAGTCATGCAGCCATTGAAGGATACAGTGCTCTTCTCAGAGATCAAGTCATAGATCATTTTGGGTGCTATGGAAGAAGAGTAGAAACCATCTATGATGGACAAGTAGGACAGAAAAAAGTACATGGGAGTAGAAAGGGGTGGACTGATGAAGATGGTGACTGAGATGAGCGTGTTACCTGCCAGTGTAATCACATAGATTACTAAGCACACAATAAATAAGAGTTTCTGCAGATCTGGGTCTTGAGTCAAGCCCAGGAGAATGAATTCTGTGACATTTTTCATCCTTTCCTTCACTTTAGTTAAGGCTCTGAGCATATGGTCATCTGAAAAGAAACCATAGGGTGTCTCAGTGATGATATTTAAAAAGAAACACTGAAATACTCCATCATCTCACTACTTCTGGTCCCAGAAGTTGATGTAGCTGCATTACTTCTCACCTTTGCTGATAGTATCATATCGCATGCAGTAATAAAGAACAGAAGTAGGTTGTATCATTTCTAATGAGTTTTCCCAGAATAAGGACAGGACATTAAAATTACTAAAAGAACCCCCTTTTTTCCTATTTGTTTGCCTTGTCTAGCCTCAATATGAGTGCTTTTACCTTGTCTTATTGTATACTGTTTGGTCCTGTTTGATTATTGATATTGGAGGTCTGCTCTTTTCTGATGAGGAAAATGAAGGGGAATGGGTCTGGGAGCAGAGTGGGGAGGTGGTGGTAGAGCTAGGAGGAATGGAGGAAGGTGAAAATGTTGTTGGGATGTATTATATGAGGGAAGAATATCTATTTTCAATAAAATGAAACCCAACAGTCATACTTAATAACATAGGTTACTTCCAAATTCTAACCAGTCCCTCATATTTCATTGTGTTGTTTTGGAGGGTAAATAGCAATATCAATGATTTTGAAGTTATGTTTCTCTACTAATGTCAATTTGGAAATAGCAGTATTCTAAGAAAGTCACCTGTGGACACCATACTAAAACAAATCTTCCTAAATTGAAAGCACATGCACTCTGTGTCCTATTGTTCCTCTCTATCACAAGAATGCTATACCCCTAAAGACAGACATTGCTGCAGACTGAACTTTGTCATTTCTGAATGTCCCAGATCTATCTTTGTTACAGTAATCTAAATGTCCCTCATTTCAATGCCCAATTCACACCTACCCTTTCATGTTGTTTTCATCTATATCTTCGAATGAATACATGTAAGTGGTACAAAGCCTTCTTAGGGGCACTCAGAATCTATAAAGAAATGTGTTTGAATTTAAACTTCTATCATATCTAGTTTAGTAATATGTTTCTATTAGGCCAAACTGTCTGCCACACTCACATTTACAAATGACATAGCAGAGGCTTAGGTAACCATATGATATTACATAAATGAGAGAATTAGATAATATCATAAGCTTTTCATTTTTCAGAATAACTTCAGTGAAAAATAAGATGAACTTGTAGTTTTCATTGTCAAGCAACAAAAATTTTGAGGCTATAGCAGTATATTCTTTTAAATGGACTATATTTGGCTTTTCAAGAGCTGTCAATGTTCAGATTTTAATCTTTCTCTGTCCAATTTTTTCTTCTTTCCTCACTATCTGTCAAAAATGCCACATAATTTTTACAGCATTTTGGCTACCAAGAAAAGAATCCTGACCTCTTACCCCCAATAAAAGTGAGAAAAAATACATTTGGTTTTCATGATGGCTAAGTCCCTGAGTGTCTCAATTCTTTTTATGGCTCTTGTAGATGGAAGCTTTGTTGCTAATAGTTCTCAATGGGTTTACTTCATTCACAAATCCTAACTTCAAAGTGACTTGTGGAAATCATGAACAGCGGGAAAACTTCAAATGGTTACAAGGTTCACAGTATACTTATGAGATGTTATAGAAATACCTTTATTCCCAATACTACCTGATTTAGATGAATTACAGAAAGTATTTTCTAAAGATAATTTGATGTTATCGTGTCACACTTATTAATTTTCATAGAAAATACTAATCTTTAAGTGTATTAACTTATTCAGTGAGAATAAGTCAATCTATTTAAAACTTTAGAGGAAAAGATGTAGTTTAAACTGACCTGGGTCTAGTTGGTTGTGGATTCCTGTTTGTAGATTGAGTACATCATTTTTTCCCTGGGCATATACAGCATGGTATTCAGTGAACTCCATAAACTGAAACTGGAGTTAATATTTTTGTAGACACTATCCAATTTAGATATTATTATCCCGTTCAAAGCCAAGATTGCTCCAAATATAAGCTATGGAATAGACCTTGCAACATTTTGACAATTCTAGGACCCCATTCTTATGACCTTTCTCTGTTTTCTTATTAAATTCAATCAAAAGGCAAACATTATTGAAATCAGGACATACCACTATCTTCAACTAAAAATAAATAAGTAAATAAACAACTTGATTTTCTTTAAATACTTGGCTTGAGCTTTGCTTACTAAGTGTTTATGAACCCTGTGTAGAGAGAATTCCTTTAATACTTAACTAAAATTCCCCTTTATCTCTGTCTTCATAGACACTCACCAACTTCAATTGCAGCTTTTCCTAAACAAATCTTCATTTGTTGATATATGCTTGCTTCAGTCACTGGATCACTGACCACTCTTGATCTTTTTGATTCTTCCTTGATCTAAAGAAAACTTTAAATCAGCAGTTTTCAACTATTGGTTTGAGACTTCCTTGGGAGGGTTGCCTAAGACAATTGGAAAACAAAGATATTTACAATTCATAACAGTAAAACAACTATAGTTATGAAATAGCAATGAAAATAATTTAATGGTTGGGGAGCACCACAACATGAGAGTTGCTACTGTATTAAAGAGTTGCTGCATTAAGAAGGTTGAGAAACACTGATTTAAATAGATTTTGACAGTCTGTAGAATCTGGTCATGCTTTGGCCTCTCAAGCACCCAGAGGATTGGTAAATAATTAAGGCTGAAGTCTTTGCCAAAGCAGCTGTAAAGATCTTTGGGTTACTCCCATTTGGCACCCACCAAGACCATTAGCAAGGACTAGTTGTAGAAATGCATCTGGTATTAGGTAGAAATGTAGGTTGTAATTTAAAGTAAACTCAGTTGCAGGACTTTGGAAGCTTTCTTCTATGTTTTTTTTGTTTGATTGTGACATTGTGGAACCTGGACCATGAATGAAAATGTTAGTATTCAAAATTATGTGCTTGATTACTATTATAGATTGTGATATATTTTGTTTATTTTATTTTACCTTATCAGTGACTGAAGATATTAAATGGCAGGATTACCAGCATCAAAGATTGTGTAGAAATTGAGAAAAGTCAAAGAACTGCCATCTTCTTCTGCTAAACCAAGGGCCGTGTATCTTTTTCTCTTTACTGGCAGAGGATGCTTAGTGGTGCTCTAGATCAGTATTCATAGAGAAAGTCACACACCCAAGGATTTGTCTAAAATATATGTCAGTTAGGGGCAGAAGCACAGAAAAACTCTACAAATGAGATTCTACTATTTTCTCTTCTCCAGCTTCCAAGCTGATAAAGAACTGATTGTAACTGCAAGTGGAATCTTTGTTCTTTCTTAACAACTTTTGATTTTAAATAAAATTAGCAGATACTCCTCAATTCTTCTTCCCTAAATTGTATAGTTGATTTCTACCTCCAGTTCTTATCCCACCTTCCTCTGAAGAGGTAACACTAACTACCAATATGGAATTGTGGTAACTGCTATTGTCTTGAATCCCAGCTAGGTGGTCCTAGCTATTGATGGACTCTGGGTGGCAATAATGAGCCCCAGTAGTAGGAAGTTTACAGGTTCTTTCAGTGTGGGCCCATATTTCGATATGGCACAAAAGCCATTAGCCCGGTCGGAGCTGATCACATAGCTCTGCAAACAAGCTGTCTCTGCCCTAAACAAAAGCCAGGATGCCTGCTCCTAGCTTCTTTTGTTAAAATGTGGATTACCTGAGAAGAAATGTTTGACTGAAGCTGATGACTTAAGAGTTCAGATGTTTGGTGCTTCCTTTCTTTTGTAATTTGGAAGGTGTCTTATAGAGATGCTAATTCAGGGCCTACCAGATGGACGTGACTTGACCCCAGGCACCTGGTTGCCTAGGTGATGGCATAATGTGTTTTCCCCCCTCCCCGCTCAATTTGGTGTGGGTATATAAAATGTTTGGACAATAAACGGGGGCTATCTGGCCTTTTCCATGATGACGGTGTAAGCTGTGTCGGTCCTCACAACTCCGTTCCAGCCGGGTTAGGGAATCAGAGAATTTATGTTGGATCCTCACGGGCCCCGACATAATTGGCGCCCAACAACATGGGGCTGACCACTGAACCCCAAGATTAAAGACAACTGGAGCTGACCCCTGAACCCTGAGACGAATGCCGGAGGAAGAAGTAAGAAAAAGGAATACGGTGCTGAACGTCGAACTCCATGACCCCAGAGAAGAGACAACATGAGAGAGATGGTAAATGCTGTCTGCTGAACCCCAAGAGAAACCGGAGAATGGATGGAGGAGAACGTGAGGCTAATCGGCGCTCCCCAAAAAGCAAGGAAGACGTGACCAGACGTGAGAAACCCACGAGAGAAGAAATCAGTGTATGTGTGAGTAGTGAGCGCTCCAAACTAGAGATGTAAAATAGAGAAAGAAATGTAGAAAAGCGGGACAAAATTTAAATTGGGAGTAAAAATTTGTAAATAAGTTAGATGTGGGATAAGTAAAAATTATCCAGTTATATATTTTGGTAACTTAAAGTGGAGCAGAACAATGGCAGAGTTATTGAGAATCTGCAAGCATGATAGACCCAGAATTGTAACTTTTATTGCTTGCTAAATGGGTAGAAAAGGTGAAGGAAAAATGACTTTTGGCCTAAGAATCACCAAGTTGCTGCAGAGATTGAGGTGCCACGTGCTCAGTGTAGCCAGTTAATCTAACCCACCTGTAAGTAAAAGGCAAGGAGAAGCAAAAGTTAGTTTAGAGAGCAAATTTAACCTCACACAGTCTATAGAACAGAGGAGAGGATTCAGAAATTCTCCTAATTTTATGATTTACAAGTTAAAATAAAAAAATAGTTAAAAATCTGCCCGCCAGAGCTCAGGAAGGCAGTCTAACAGACAAAGAGAGCCCGTGTTCTACCCCCTGCTGTGCAGCGCAGCTTCAACTGAAAGAAAAAAGCCAGATTTAAATTAAAGTAGCCTCTGAGATAAGCAGGTTAAAATGCTTTTTCATTTCACAATTTTGCCTTTTTGTCAAAAGTCTGCTGTTTGTAGGCAAGTGAATTCGTATCCAAGGTGGATTGATTTCAGTACTGTGCCTCTAGTAAAGTTTAAAGTCAGAGATTGTGATGCATTCAGAAGTTCCTTGATTGTACAGGATTTTAAGATTGTTCAGGCTAGCCTGAGTTTTTGTCTTTTCTCACAAGGTTAAGGATTGTTTTTTCAAAGTCTGTGAAGAATTTTGTTACAAGTTTAATGGGCATTTGCATTAGATCTGTAGATTGCTTTCAATAACATTGTCAATTTTGCTATGATTGGTGCTATCTTTACAAGAGAATAGGAAATCTTTCAATTTTCTGATGGCTTAAATTTCTTCCTTCAGAGATTTAAAGTTCTTGTTATACAAGTTTTTCTATTTGTGTGATTTAGAGTTACTCAAAAATATTTATGATATTTATGACTATCTCGTTTATGATATATGTAGAGGAGATACATTTGAGTTGTTTTCAGATTCTATGTATGATAAAGTAATTCTGCTATAAACATGGTTAAGCATGTGTCCTTGTATAGTTGAGCATCTTTTGTATATATGCCCAGAAGAGATAGCTGAGTTTTAAAATGGTTTGTTGCCTAATTTTCTGAGAATTCAACAGCAGTGGAGGAGTTTCTCTTAAACATAAGTTGTGAGTTTTTGATCTTGGTCATATTACAGAGCTAAGATGGAGTCTCAGAGTTGTTTTGATTTGCATTTCTCCAATGGTTAAGGATATTATATTTGAGCAATTTTTGGATGTTTTCAGTCATTTTAAGTTCATCTATTGAGAGTTTTCAGCTTAGGTCTGTTGCATATTTTTAATGGATTAATTGTTCTTTTGGTGACTATTTTCCAGAGTTCTTTGTATATTTTTGAAATGGATTAGTGATTGGTGAGGATATTTTTCTGTTATATGTTTCTGTTATATCTTGTTGATTATGTCCGTTGCTATACAGAAGCTTCTCAGTTCAAGAGATCTTATTGTTTCTCAATGTGTATGCCACTGAGATTATGTTAGAATTGTGCCAATGTATTTAAATGTTAATTCTAAAAATTTTTCTTTTATGAGGTTAAATATTGTTGGTTTTATGTTGAGATCTTAAAAAGAAAAGAGAGAAGATGAATTTGGTTCATCTGATGCATTTTGGGTACAGACCATAGGTCCTCAGAGACCAGAACTCACTTTGTTTATAAATGGAAAAAGATTTTCTGGCCTCCTGGATACTGGCACAATACTTCCATCATAACTGCCAGTCAGTGGCCTTCTAAGTGGCCAAAACCAGAGACTATTACACAGTTACAAGGAATTGGTCAGACTAGAAATCCTGAACAAAGTAGCAATGAACTGCATCGGGAAGATGAGGAAAGACATGAAGGAACCTTTAAGCCATATATTATTCCCCATTTACCTGTGAACTTATGGGGCAGAGATATCATGTCCAGAATGGGAGTATATAGTCTCCCAGCACGGCTGTTACTAATCAGATGTTTCAACAAGGATTATTACCTAATCAAGGTCTAGGAAAAGATAATAAGAGAAAGATTGATCCTGTCATATCAGACAGTAGACCTTCTAGAGCAGGATTAGGGTATTTTTAGGAGAGGTCACTGAAATACCTGCACTCCATGCAGACCCGATAATATGGAAAAGTGATGACCCTGTATGGGTGAGTCAATGGCCTCTAACACAAGAAAAATTGCAAGCTGACCAACGGTTAGTGCAGGAACAGCTGGATAATGGACATATTTCACCATCTAATTCTCCATGGAACTCTCCAATTTTTGTTATTAAAAAGAAATCGGGAAAGTGGAGATTAATTCAGGATTTAAAAGAGTTAATGCAACATCTCAGGATTCTCTTGTTTCACTCTAAGGAGATGTAAGGATGACCACAAACAATGCTATGGTGAATGTAGGAGCCACTGCCCCCAGAACAGGAAGAGCAGGTTGGCTGAGCTTTCAGATCTGCTTGGACAAGGATGAACCATGAGCCAGACAGGTTCTGTTGTTCTTTGTGGTGACCTGGGTATTGGCCATTGGCCTCTGATCTTTGTTGAGTGTGGGGAAGGCTCTGCCATTCTGTCATGGGAGTCTGTGAGCTTGTAATATTGTTTCCTCATGCTATCTAATTGAGTATTTCTTTAAACACCTAATCCTGCGTCTGCTGCCCAGTGCTGGATAGCCTTTAGGACTCGGCTTTGAGTGGTCTATGAGAAGGAAAAATAAACCAGCTAGAGTGACCTCCAGTCTCTCTGACTTTTCGTGTTTGATTGTAGATAAAGAGGGATCTGTGCAGGAATTGAGTGCATAGACAAAGCTTCAAGCTGGTAGATGCACAGTACAGAAAGGGAGAGACAGGACAGTGGTTGAGAACTTTCATACTTCAACAGTTGCTGAGATTAGTAGTGTGGAACTAGGTAATTAATTTTGAGGCCCAGCATGGTGGTGGTAGCCAGTGAGGGACTCTGGGAAGGCTTAGCAAGCAGGAATAATAGTGTGGGCTAACTTATAGGTTGTTCTTTTCATGAATCTTTACTGCTTCCCTTGTAGTGACTTGTAAGGAAGACCACAAACTATGCCATGGTGAGTGCAGAGTGTTTAGACAAGGTCTGTTGAGCTGCCATTTCTTCTGGGGTTGTTGAACCATGAGCTAGGCTATGGTTCTGTTGGTCTGTGTAGAGACCTGGTCAGCGTTCCTTGTACTCTGAGCCTCCCAGTGTATGGATTTCCTGGGAAGAGGGAGATTCTTCAGCTCTTGTAGGATATTATGCTTGTAATATCATTGTCTAGTGTACCCATACGGGCGTTATTTTGGTGTGCAGTGGGATGTCAGATTCGAAACCCAATGTTGTGGTTTCTAGAATTTCTGAATATTGTATTTTACTTTCAAGTTTGTCTTATAAATGTTTCAAATAGTCTAAAAGGTTGTAGAACTATGGTGATGTTGATTATCTTTTGCAATACATGATGAGAATGGTTCTAACTTTCTGCTCTCTCTAGCCACAATGATATGATTCAGTGATAGTTCTAGGGGACAAAAGGAGCTACCAAAGTTTCTCAGGTGTGTGGATGTGGTGGACTCCAGTGATAAAGGGTATGGAGATTTCATGTACATTGCCCTTTTTATGTGGGTAGGTGATGGGATCTGGTACTGGATCATGGGGCCAGCATTTTAATATGCAGCATCTTTAAGAGAGACTAGATTTCCTTTCTCCAAAGCTCAGAAACATTGCAGAGATAGAATCTAAGAGCCAGAGAATGGGAAGGAATGCTGGGAAATTATCTTTTCTGGACATCACCAGGCTGCCGCACTTAGGAAATCACAGCAGTGGGGGTTACTTGAACAAAACTTGGAGAAGACTGGGCCTATTAACATTCCTTGATGAAAGGTGGAGAGAGGCTCATGAAACCCCACGCCACCCTGAGGAGTTATAGGCAGCTAATGGCTGATAGAGGAGGGAAGTCATATTCCATAGCTCTGTAGTGCTGGTAAGCTGACCTAGTTCAAGTAATAGATCCCTACCTATGTTCATGTAAGTGACTCTAATTAAATGTGATAAAGTATGCACACATGAAAAGACATGAGGACTAGAGAGATAGCCCGGCAGTTAAGAGCACTGGTAGCTCTTCCAGAGAATCTGGGATCTATTCCCAGTACCCAAATGGTGGCTAACAACTGTCTAACTGCAGTCCCAGGGGATCTGACACCTTCTTCTGGCCTCTGCAAGAATGTGGCAAGCATGTGACACACAGACGTAAAAATAAACAAAATACTTATATACATTAAATAAGTAAATAAATAAAAAGATGAGAAAAAGTATTTGGTAAGAGGGGCATAAGAGAGGACAATGGAAGGGAATGAATTCAAAGTACATTATATGTGTTTATAAGAAACTGAAAGACAAAAGTAGAGACCAGATTTGGTAATATTAGAGTGATCTGGTCACCTTCCCTGCAGCCCCAGGCACATTTCTGTCTATCATTCCTGCTTCAGCAAGAGCAACCCCTGCTTTATGAGCTCCAGATACAGTTATAACCCTGATCCTTGTTTTCTCTGCCTTTCTGACTTCAGGCATATAGCAACCCCCCAAAATTTGAGCTTGTACAAAGCCATACATTGCCTTAGATTACCCACCCTCTCTAGAAACCTATAGGTTAACCTATAGTAAAGAACTCTCTTTAGTTGGGATTCAGAACAAACCCCCATTGCAGTGACTGATGTTACTAAGCTGTCCTTTCTACCTGAAATAAATATCAGCTCCTATTTATACCAACCTGGAGCAGAATGGGTGATCAGAAAATTAAAACCAAACAGAAGCATTTCTTGTTTTCTGTGGTACCAGGCAGACCAGAAACAGGAAAGAGTGATGAGTAGGATAGGGCTGTAAGGGCCACGCTTTCTTCATCATAGCTTAGACTTTCAGTCGAGAGTCCTAGGTGGTGATAAGGCCTGAGTGAACAGTCTCTCTTTCAGCCTTTCACCTGGAGACAGGCTTCCTGGGATGCAGTTCCTCTCATTGTCCTATGAACTCCTATAGTGTTTGTTCCCTGAATGTAGCGTTTTTTGCCTAGTCACTGGCGGATCCGATAGTGTTTGTTCCCTGAATGCCTAGTCACTGGTGGAGGAAGAGCCATTGTTAAAAGTGTGGTGGAGAGGGCCTTTTCTCTTAGATGACGTGATTGGACCAAACTCACTTTGTTGTGCTGTCTTTGGGATACATTTAAAGTGATTGTTTACAAAAACTTACCTGATTTTTTGAGTCTAACTATTTCTTTTAGGCTTCTCCGACTCCTACTTTATGAGTCTCTTGCTGTGCGGCAGTACAGTAGACGCGTGCTGCCACCATGTGGCTAAATAGTGCAATGACACATTTTACAGTTCTGGAAGGCTGGCTGTCAGGTCTTGAAGCTCAGCAATATACTCTTGAGCTCAGTGAAGCTTAGGGCAGTAATTGTCAGAGTTTTATCTGAATTGTACCTATGGAATTCCTGAATAATCTTACGATTTTCATGTATAAGTTCTCTGCTGGTGCTGGTGCTGTCCTGATAGGTCCATAGTATTGATTCAACTGCCACAGACTCTGCCTTCCTCCCTGTAAAAGTTGATTATACTGTTGAAGAGATGGCCTGTCTCCCTGCAGGGAAATTATTCAAACTGTCTATCTCCTCTTTGTCATTAGGAAGGCTCGAAAGAGCCTGGGGAAATAATAAGAAGACAAAAGGCTCTCTGCCACAGTTATCCTGTTCACTGGGTACAATGGGGGCATGGGCAGAGTTAGATTTGTTTAAGTTCTAACTTTGCAAAAACCCTTTCTGCTTTCTTTGCACCTCTAGCTAGCTATTCAGTTTTTTGGAGGCAGTCTGTGATCAAAGTCTTGTCATGCTTGTTTTCCAGATCTTTCTCCCAAGCTAATGGTTTAAGCAATGAATCCTTTGAACAACTTAAAGTAAAACATGATCTGTGTTACAAAGGTGATGTGTAAATCCAACTACATGTAATCAATAAAAACCAGGAGACAGATATGGGGGTAAAAACCTGGAAGACCAGAGCTTCCTATGCATCTCCTTTCTGCATTTAAAAGGGTGAGATTCTGTCTCTACCCAACCACCACCACTACCACCACCACCGGGCTCCTATGGTCAACTAGTGATTAGCTCCACCCTGGATCTCCAGGCCAGTTTTATTTGTCAGAACACAAACAAAATGCCACACAACACAAATGGAAGGATTTTCAAGAGCCTTTTGGAGAGGTGTTCCTCACTTGATCAGACAACAGAGCTGATTGATTAGATCAATCAAATCATGCCTGATTTGTAGACCTACTATGTCAGGAGGCTGCATTCTAAAAGTCATCTGAGGAGCTACTGTGTGTTTCTCTGTGTGTGTGTGTGTGTGTGTGGAAGTGTGTGGCACACCCAGGAATTGAGCTGAGACTGATGTCTCAGAGGAGTTTCCAGATTCGAGGTAGGATGCTTAGGTGTAGCTCACAGACATGAGAGACACAAAGAGTAGGAAACACTACATTATGAAAAGAGGAGCCATCTGATGATGTCTTATTCTCCTAACTCTGATGGATCTTAATTACCACAAGACAGCACCTCCCTGGCTCTTAACTTGTGGATGTTTATTGTCTGCTGGAAGTCTACGTGAACCCAAGAAGCAGAAACCTTTCTCCTTGCCTTCTTTCCTGTTTAGGGTCAGAATGAATGAAGTTAGGAAATTTTTAAAAACTTGTTATGTCTGGTGCTTACTATGGAATCATGTGGCCAGACTTCAATTTGGCTCAGGACTGATGGAGTTCAAGATCATTTGGCACTGGTGGTGGAGAAGCGGCACTCACCACACTCTGAGTTTGTTCAGTGACAGAAAGTAAAGGATCCTAGGAGGATAAGCACAGAACAGTAGATCCTAGCCTAGCACAGGACATTTGATTCAGACTTCTGTCAGAAAACTGACAATCAGAAAGGTGACGAGGTGTTTGCTTGAGGTCACTGAAAAATTTGTAGCAGTGAAGCTCATAATCTAGGGTTTCAGTCCTTTATCATGTTCTTTCAGAGACAGGGTTTCATACAACCTAAGGTGGCCTGGTATTAAAGCAGAATACTGCTTTAGTATTTGAGATGCTGAGATATCAAGTGTGAGTCTTTATACCCAGTTCTGAGTCTTCAGGCATAACTTCAAAAACTTATTTATTATGTGTGCATGTGTGTGCATTTTTGTGGGCATACAAGCACTCATGCACCATAGCATACATGTTGAAGACAGAAGACAGCTTGTGGGAGTTGGTTCTACCTTGTGGTTTCTGGGGATTAAAATTAGGTCCTCACCTCTCTGCCTTCCTGACTTCAGGCATATAGCAACCCCCCAAAATTTGAGCTTGTACAAAGCCATACATTGCTTTAGATCACCCACCCTCTCTAGAAACCTATAGGTTAACCTATAGTAAAGAACTCTCTTTAGTTGGGATTCAGAACAAACCCCTATAGCAGTGACTGATGTAACTAAGCTGTCCTTTCTACCTGAAATAAATATCAGCTCCTATTTATACCAACCTGGAACAGAATGCTTTGCTCATTTAAAACATCTGCGTGATCAGAAAATTAAAACCAAACAGAAGCATTTCTTGTTTTCTGTGGGACCAGGCAGACCAGAAACAGGAAAGAGTGATGAGTAGGATAGGGCTGTAAGGTCCACGCTTTCTTCATCATAGCTTAGACTTTCAGTCGAGAGAGTCTTAGGTGGTGATAAGGCCTGAGTGAACAGTCTCTCTTTTAGCCTTATCACCTGGCTACAGGCTTCCTGGGATGCAGTTCCTCTCATTGTCCTGTGGACTTCTATAGTGTTTGTTCCCTGAATGTAGCGTTTTTGCCTAGTCACTGGCACATCTGATAGTGTTTATTCCCTGAATGCCTAGTCACTAGTGGAGGAAGAGCCATTGTTAAAAGTGTGGTGGAGAGGGCCTTTTCTCTTAGATGACGTGATTGGACCAAACTCACTTTGTTGTGCTCTTTGGGATACATTTAAAGTGACTGTTTTCAAAAGCTTTTACCTGATTTTTTGTGTCCAACTATTTCTTTTAGTCTTCTCAGACTCCTACTTCTTTATGAGTCTCTTGCCGGGCAACAGTACAGTAGACGCGTGCTGCCACCATGTGGCTAAATAGTGCAACGACACATTTTACAGTTCTGGAAGGCTGGCTGTCAGGTCTTCAAGGTCAGCAATATACTCTTGAGCTCAGTGAAGCTTAGGGCAGTAATTGTCAGAGTTTTATATGAATTGTACCCATGGAATTCCTGAATAATCTTACAATTTTCATGTATAAGTTCTCTGGTGCTAAACTACGAGAGCCAGTGTGGTTCATCTTCCCCTGGCTATGTGGTAGTTAGTGATCAGATGCAGATTTCTTTATATTCTTCCCTGGTCCTGCATCATCCAGTGTGCTTCTGTTCGTCTTTAATGCTCCAGCATGATCTGAGTGGTCCTGCATGTTCTTTGTATCTCTTGGGTCGACTGGCACTCTCCTGACTGCATCTGTGCAGAGCACTGGTAGCAGGACTGTGCTTTGAAATATCCTTTATGAAATCAGCCCCGTGTAACACAGATTTGCCAAGGTCGGAGAGCCCTGGTCCCTCTAGTATCTTCCAGAAGTTTTGCACTTTGAACATTTAACATTTAGGTTTACTATCCATCTGTAGTTAATTCTGTGGAGCTTGTAAACAGTAGTTCCTTTATAGAGTAACACTCCACTGCTACTGTGGTAAGACTAGGATTGATGGTATAAGTTCTTAGAAAATATTAAGTCACAAAGTAGAATTTAGGTAAGGGAGAGTTGCATCCTAAATCCTCCAAAGGTTAATGGTATGCTAACTGCACATGTTAGAGATTAGTATAAGATATAAATGTTTGTTCCCTAGCATTAACCAGCTGCATTCCCAAAACAAAGGCAACAGCCATGTTTTACAAACAGCAGAAACACCCATTCCTCCAATAAAAAACCATCCTTTTAATGCTGCCCAAGAGACCATGCCAGGGTCACAACCCCATTAAGTCCTGTTGTGCCATAAAGGTATATCTAGAACATTGGCATTTCTAGTCTTTATGAAAAGAAATTTTGAGTCAAGGTCTCCAATGTTGATTGAAGTATATTTGAACCCTGTCTGTAGCCCCACAAGACATTGCCCTTCTTGTCTTCTTTCCTAAACACTCTAAACCTTGGATTGCACGTCTGCAGCACCACAGCATTCTGAGACTGCCAGTTTGAGTACATAGTGGACTGTCCATTGCAGAACAGAGAAAGGATTTGTTTATGGAGCCTGGCTTCTCCATTCAGACCAGAAGAGGAGGAACACTGCTCTGAGAAAAGAGATTAGATAGTAGCCAGGTCACAGACTAAACTTGAAGGCAGTGAGCTGCAGGGGTCTCCATTTTAAAGAAGGACTGACTGATGGGGCATGATGAGTGACTTTCTCTATAATTTCCCTGCATGTATTAATTCCTTCCATGTGAGTGAAGACAGACAGAATTCGTGGGTGTGCAATTTAGGGAGGGTAGCTTGAACTACTGAGTATTCAGTTTCCAATGAGCATATCTATGCAGATATGTACAATCCTGATTGATAAAGTTAAGTCAGCTGAGATGTTTGAGAAACAGACAATTGAATGCAACTCCATGTGTTAGATTACAGCACTCAGTGACTAACATTTTACATGGAAGCTGAGCAACCTCTTCCATTGCTGGTCTGGGTCCTCAGAACCCAAGACTTTTCACAGAAGGGTGAAAACTATGGTTATCAGTTCCAACACCACTGTGGACTTTGTTTATAATGTTCTTGGTTTACCCAATGTTTCTCTTGTGCAACATTGTCTGATTAGCCCCTTTCTGAATTTGTATACTTCCTTTTAAAACCCAACCCATTGATTTACATTAGCAAGAGACTTGCTGTTGAATTTGACTTAGTTCTACAGTCAATCTGGGATAGGTCTGATTAGCAGCCATTGCTGGGACCTTCTGCTCACCTGATTCTGACACTCAGACCTCACTAACCAATCAGAGCCTCCACCAGTCAAATGGGAGGGTTCTTCAGGGAGCAAGGACTCCTGGTTTATCGCTTCCTGAAGAAATCAGTCTCTCTTGTGCACTGTGTCTTGGGTTCCCTTGTGGGGAGAGTTTGTCAGCTGTACCATGGTGAATGAGTGGTTGATCTTCACAGATTGGAGTAGTGATGGGCCAAGGTGAGTAAAGGGCCAATGTCCCCAGGTGGGAGGAGTGGCTGGGCTTAATGCACGTGGCTGCACTTCCCACGTGGCTGTGCTTGGCGGGTCAGGGGCCACTGTCCACAAACTAGGTGGAGTGGCCTGCTGAGGAGTACGGCTGATCTGTTCAGTCCTCTCCTGATTGGTTGGGAGCCAGTGGACAAAGAGTTAGTGTGTTCCTGCCTTATCCTAAGTAAGTAGTCCTAAGTGATCCTTGCAACTCTCCATGGCAGTCTCTGAATAACTTCACTGCCTGGGCTGTGTCTGCACTGAGCAGAGCATTGGCAGCTGCAAATGGTGGTGGCTGTAGTGCTTATTTTGCCGCATGCGGAGAGATATCACCAAATTTTCCAAACTCGGAGACGACAGTATCTTCAGAAGTTCTGCACTTTTAACATTTATGTTTAGGATCCATTTGTATTAATTTTGTGGAGCTTGTAAACGGTTTCTCCTGTGTAGAGTAGCACTCCTGCTAAATTGAAGTAGAGTATAATTGATAGTAGCATTAATGGTATAAGGATTTACCAGTTCTTAGGAGACATTAAGTCACACAGTAGAATTTAAGTAAGGGAGGGCTGCATCCCTAATTCCCCAAAGATAAGTAGTATGCTAACCATGCCTGTTAGATATTAGTATCATGAGATGCAAATGTTTGTTCACCAAGATTAATAAGCCATTAAGGTACATTCCTGTAACAAATGAGACAACCATGATTTACAACCAGCCAAAAGACCCACTTCTCAGTCAAAGACCTCTAACATGGTGCTCAAGGGGCCATTATAGGCTCACAACCTGTGTGCCATGAAGGTATAATAATTCTAGAACAGCTGCATTTTTCAGGTTTTAGAAATGCCGAGTTAACTTTTAAATTAAGGGATGTACATGACTTTTTTGTTGTGCAAAACTGTAAGTATCAAGGGATCACAGAACTTCAATAAAGACCACCAGAAAGTGGCAGAGAGAAACAATAGGCTAAATGCAAACCCTAGTTTCACTGAAAAAGCCTGTTATTGTAAATGGTAACAACAAACAAAGCAATTAGTACCTGAGCTTTACCTCAAGGTTATAAAAATTCTTTTGTTCATGCATAATGCTTGCTTCTTGCTATAAAAAGGGTAGTTTGGAAATCTCCCATCACCACTGATATAGAAATCCAATCTCAGGTGGTGATCAGATATAACTGATAAGCTTTGTGTGCCCCATGGAGGTTTGTTTTTTCCCTTCCTTTTTTTCTGGAATCAACTTTGCTTCTGGTTTAATAGATTTTAGTGGTCTGCCCCCTCCTCAATAATTGCATGCCACCTGGACCCAACAATAGTAAGCAAAATGTTGTCTAAGTGACCCTAACAGACATCCTATTCTTTATTATAATAGAATGATATCTTTTTATTTTTTTTTATTTTTATTTTTTATTTTTTGGTTTTTCGAGACAGAGTTTCTCTGTGGCTTTGGAGCCTGTCCTGGAACTAGCTCTGTAGACCAGGCTGGTCTCGAACTCACAGAGAACCACCTGCCTCTGCCTCCCGAGTGCTGGGATTAAAGGCGTGCGCCAACATTGCCCGGCTGAATGATATCCTTTTAGTAGTCACAATATTTTCTACAAAGTTAAAACCTCAGAAGGTTTCAAGTGAATCTCTCCAAAGAATGTGGTGTACTGGATGAGTTATGGTCATTGATTTCTGGTAGTTTGATTTTGATTAGAATCCTGTCATTTCTGTTTAAGAAATTATAGTCTATATTTGTAGCTATGTCTTTATGTCTCATTTTTTGAGTGTTGCAATCTATATTGTTAGTTTTATATTATTTTCTTTTCTTTTTTTTTTTTAAAGATTTATTTATTTATTGTGTATACAGTGTTCTGTCTGTCTCCTTGCTAGCCATATGAGGACACCAGTCTCATTACAGATGGTTGTGAGCCACCATGTGGTCGCTGGGAATTGAACTCAGGACCTCTGGAAGAGCAGTCAGTGCTCTTAACCTCTGAGCCATCTCTCCAGCCCTATATTGTTAGTTTTATTATCATCTGATTGTTCCTCTGGAAAATGATCAGCCTTCAACAATTTTGTATCTAGAAAATTTCATGTTAAAAGTTCCTTATGTTTTTGTTGTTTTGAGAAGTTTGTGGAGAGTTGGTTTTAGTTTTTTTATTTATTGTTCTTAAAGGCCTTTCTCTTCCCATTCCCTGACATTTCTGTGTTTTCCAGTTGCTGTTTGGGCTTTGGCTGTTTAAGTGGTTGGATGTGATTAACACATTGATTTGGATCTTTAAAACCTCCTTGTATATTATTGCCTTTTTCCTAATTAGCCTCACCTGTCAACATGACATTGCCTAGGGTTATCTGAAGAAGCATCAGTTGAGGGTGTGCATAGATGAGAACATCTAATTGCTGCATCTGAGAGAAATTGTATTGATTTAAAGTGTGGGAAGGCTCTTCCACTGAGTTGACAATATCTCTAAGCAAGTGGACCTGCAGAAGAGAACTAGCTTAGCATGAGACCATGACAAATGAGAGAAAGGTAGGAAGCAATGTTTCCCCATGTTTTGTCTTCATTTATTAGCTTGAGTTTCCACTCTAAGCTCCCACAAGGATGGACTGTGATCTTTGGATATCAACCAGATTAATCTCATTATCTAAGTTGCTTTTGGATAGAGTTTAATCACAACAATGGAGAAGAAAATTGGAACAAAAAATGGTACCTCAAATGTACTTTTCTTACTGCAAAGGACTTGAAATTTTTATGTCTGCCCTTGCTATCCTGAATGGAATTGTTTCATTGTTGTTTTGTTATTTAGCCCAGGGAGGCAACTGATTCATGGCAGCTTTCCTCCCAGCCTCTATGTGCTGGAGTTACATGTCATGTACTCCCATTAACAAAGAGCCAAATATTTGAATTTTTTTTTTATATATGGTCGTTACTTGTGCAGCTGGCACTACTTTCTCTTTTGACACAGTGGCCAGTTATTTTCATTTGCTTTTCTTTGAAAATAGTAAAGCTCATAAACCCTATAAGACCAGAAACAGACAAGTACTTTCTCACCCTATCTCAGAGCTTTTTCAACATTAGCTTTAATTCTTTACCAAGTATCTATATCTTAGGTGCCTTCTGGATACCAAAGAATTTTAAGGCTTCATTATTTCCACACACATTTCTAAATCAGAAAGAGAAATGTGAACCCTATGAGTTTTTATTGAATGATTTAGGATAGCAAGGTAAAGAGAGGATTTGGCTTGTCCCATTACCCTGTAATGAAGATTACTTATCTGGTTTATAATTTAAAACCCTTCCTAACTTTTACTCTTTATGGTCCCTGTTCTGGTACCACCTTTCAACTTCTACGGCGTTGTGGTCCCTTGGTATGGTTGTCTTGTAAATCAGTACACATTGATGCATAGTATGAACAACTGCACAATAAGATTTATTTACTATGGCTTTTTATACATACTAAAAAGTGATACCTCAACTCTGAAACCTCTCTGTACTCATGTACGTGTGTTCTCTTGCTTCTCCTTCCCAGAAACAATACCTCAATTAATCAGTAATAAAAGTGAAAATAAGTACAAAGATACAATGCAAAAAGTATACAGAAGCAAAGCACTCCTTTTTAACTGGTACAGTGTGAGCAACTGAGCTCAAAAACAAATTCTTTATCCATGGTATAGATTCTGAGAGAACATTTGAGAAATAGGCAGAGTTTGCTTTCATCTATGCTTGTTCTCTCATGCAACTGTTTCCCAAGTTTGTCTCATCTGTGCCACAAGGAGCCTGCACTCTAAGCTAGTTTTGTGCCTCCATATTTTTCTCCTTTTAGACTTTTTAAGTTAATTGAGTTTTATTCATAAAGTATGTAAATATTCTGCATTTGGTTGAAAGAAACTCTTACATAATCAAAAGTAGAAAAGAATAACAATGATTACAATAAGCATACCACCAGATGTATGAGGAATACTTTGTACGAGTCCCATAGCATCTAATTTGTCCAAATTGTTCTGTCACTTTGTTATCAAAAATTTGTGCAATAGTTGAGGCATCTGAATCAGGAAATGATTAGGAAAAGTAAGTTCTATAACATCATGTAAATGATCAATGAGAGATCAAGGAGCAGCATTGCCCAAAAGATAAATATGAATAACCTTCCATTCATGTAAAAATTCAGTAAGCTTAATCAGTAATGTCAAAAGCGGTCGAATTCCAATCACAGATGTTTTTGCACAGATAAATATTTCTTTCCCAACCATCCTACAGATTTCTTAAGCACATCAATCTCTGTCTGTGGTTGAGTATCTATTTGAGCTTGCTGAGTCCAGTCCCTGAGAATCTTTATACCATTGCCCACCTGACACAGAAGCATTAGCAGCAACAGCAATAAGGTTATGAATTTCCTCTATTACAAAATCTAACATTCACTTTGTTCTTTTCAATATTTTGATAAAGAATTCTACATTAAGATCCAGAGGATTTTGAGCCCAACACTGACCTAGGTTTACAGACAGCCAAATGTGTGTATGTTGCTGTACTATCATAAGTAATGATGAGGATTAAACCTAACAGAAAAATTAATACATGAATACAATTGAAAATCATAACTACTAATTCCAGTATTGAAATTGGTTCTTCTAACTAAAAATACATATGTTAGTGGTACATAGGTAGTAACATTAGTATTCCTGAGTAAGGTAAATATATAAGTAGAGGCGGGTACTGCTGTTCCAATGACTGAGCCTTTAAATACCTGAACAGGTTTTAAGTCAGCTATGATCTTCCTAATATGGATCTATTGCATTATGGGCTGTGTGGAAGGCAATCAATGCCAGAAAATGGCCTCCTGTTAACTTTTTATTCTTGGCTTGATTCATCCTGGTAACACTAAGCAAATCACAGGTGGTGATATTTCAGAACAATTGTTACTAAGCTAACCATGTGGGCTCCAATTGACCCGTTTATATTGAAGTATTTTGTCCAATTTGTTTCACAATTTTCTAAAGGATGGCTGATGTTTGAAATTAATAATATGTATTATCTGTACATACAGGTTATGCTGTTTCTCAATTTTCAGTACCATTATCCCAGGTATGATTAATGGAATATGCTGAGAGTCTTTGATGACAAGTACGATATGTGCCTACTTTAATATTTCATAGGTTGTTCATGCGTATTTTTCTTTAAGTTTATTTGTATCATGGATTACATTAATGCATTTATGAATGTTGTACCATCCCTGCATCGTTGTGATGAAGCTGAATTGTTAATGAAGGTTTTTAAAATGTATTCCTGGATTCGGTTTTCCATCTTTCCAAATGGTGTAGAGTTTTCCTCAGCTTACACCAGCTGCCAGTACCACCTCTAGGGCAGAAGCCCCATGGCACAGTGACCCCACTCCTGTGACAGAGGAAATTTGGTCACTATAAATACCTGACTTGGGATGAAAACCCACAAACAGGCTAAACAGACTTTAAGGCAAGGAGGGGGCAGGGCTCACACACATGCTAGGCAGCTGGGGAATCCATGACATGGTCCTACATGGTCCTGCTCAGAGAGCTTACTAGGCAGGGCTGCAGTTATAGACTGAAGTTTAAGACGCAGTGATGAAGGTTCTGTGTATAACAGATGGCTTATTCTTGTTTTCTTACCTATTCTCGTAGCCTGTGTCATTATATTTGAAATTAGCGCATGTATATTAAGAGATATTAATGACTAGTTTTTGATAATTACTGTTATTTTTCTCTACTGAAATGATCATATGGTTTGTTCTTTTTTTCAGTGTATTTATATGATAGATTTGATTGATGGATTTCCATGTGTTGAACCAGCGCAGTATCTCTGTGATAAAGCCTCCTATTTTTTTGAATCAGGTTTTTCAGTATCTTATTGGGAATTTTTTTGTCGATGTTCATGAGCGAGATTGGTCTTTAATTCTCTATCTTGGTTGCTTTTTATTTTTTCGTTCAGTGTCATGGTACCACTGTTGCTTAATATAAAGCTTTGAAATGACTCTTCTGTTTCTATTATGTGACACACTTTAAGGAGTTTGGGTATCAGCTCTTTGAATTTCTGGTAAAATTATGTAGTAAAACTAATTATTGCTGTGTTTTTCTTGGTATGTAGGTTTTTTTTGGCTGCTTATATTTCCTCACCACTTCACGATCTATTTACATTGTTCGCTTTGTCTTATTGAAACTTGGTATATGTTATTTATCTAAAAACAAGTCCACTTATTTTACATTCTCCAACTTTGGTTTATAGGTCTTTGTGTTAAGATAATTATTTCTGAATGTCTTCAGTGTCTGTTATGTCCATCATTTCATTACTTATCCTGTTAATTTGCATGTTCTCTTTCTGTAACTTTTTATTACATTGGACAGCCATTTGTGAATCTTGTTTTTGCTCAAATAACCAGTTCTTTGTTTCATTGACTTCTTTGGATTGTTTTCTGTGTTTATATTTTGTTTGTTTGAGTCCTCCATTTGATAATTTCCAGCCTTCTACTCCTGGGTAAGAATGTTTTTTTTTCTATAGCTCTCAGCTGTGCTTTTAGTTGTCTAATGTGAGCTTTCTCTGTTTTTTTTTTTAATGTGGAAACTTAGTAAGATGAATTTTCCTTTTTGCGCTACTTTCAGCTTGGTTATGTTGTGTCTTTGTTTTCTTGAATTCAGGCAAGACTTTAATTTCTTTATTTCTTCTCTGACCCAGGCGGGGTTTAATAGTTGACTGTTCAGTTTCCATGAGTTTGTCTGCTTTCTGGTGTTATAATTGTTGTTATACTCTTAACTTTTATCCATGTTGATCTGATAAGGCTCATGTGGTTGCAAATTTTTTTTAAATATTTATTTACTTATTAATTATGTATACAGTATTCTGTCTGTATGTGTGTCTCCAGGCCAGAAGAGGGTGCCAGACATCATTACAGATGGTTGTCAGCTACCATGTGATTACTGGGAATTGAGCTCATGACCTTTGGAAGAGCAGGCAATATTTTTAACCACTAAGCCATCAAAAAAGCCCCCTCCCTTTTTTCTTAATTTTTTTTTGATTTTTGAGACAGGGTTTCTCTGTAGCTTTTGTTCCCTGTCCTGGAAGTAGCTGTTCTATACCAGGCCTGACTCGACCTCACACAGATCCTCCTGCCTCCGCAAAAATTTTTTGTGGCATATTAGCTTTACTTTGTTATCAAGTGTGTGGTCAATTTTCTAGAAGTTTCTGGAGATGCTGAGGGTATATTTTTTAATATTTGGGTTGATCTACAGATGTCAAGTCCATTTATTTAATTATGTCGATTATTTCTCTTATTTCTCTGTTATGTTTCTGTCTGGTTGACCTGTCCATTGTTGAGATAGTGCTGCAGTCTCCAACTATTAGTGTGGTTTGAGGCATAAATTTATTTCTAGTAATGTGGGTGTGTTTATATTACTGAAATTTATATTTGGTATTCATACTTCATCCCTCAAAATATACCTTCTATGAGTTTAAAGTTTCCATCTTATTCTCTTTTGATTGGTTTAAGTTAGAAGTCATTTTTGTTTCTACAAATTAGTATTAGACCTTTTTCCTTTGCTACTCTTAATATACTTTCTTAATACTGTATCATTTGTGTTTTATGATGTGGTGAGGGTTTCTTTTTTCAGTCTATTTTGTTTTCCTTATGCTTCTCTGCCTTAATAGGAATATTATTTTTTTATGTTGTGAAAGAATTATTGTATAATTTTCTTTAATCTAATTCCTCCAGTTCAGTTTTCAACTCTATCCATTACCAGTTTGATTTGCTTTTTCTTGGTTTCCTTTCCTAGGGTATCTTTGGATTTTTCATTTCTTCAAAGTTGTTGTTATTCTTCTCTTCCATTTGCTTACAGTTGTTTTTCACATTCTGTTTGATGGACCCTATCTCTTTTCTAAATTTAATTTTAAGGTTTATTTCTTCTTCCTCGGGATTAGGGTGTATATTCACTGGATTCTCATACTATCATGTTGTCTTTCACATTTTTGGAGGTATTCTGACATAACAGCATGCACAGTTGTACCAATCCTGTTAGGAGAGTCTTGGCTGCTTGGTACGCTCTTTGCTGTGGCTAGCTGTGTGCTTGTGGTTTTTTCTTGGTCTGCCTTCTCTTAGTTCTCTTAGCCCTGGAGTCTCTTTTATCCACTCCACCCTGGAGTAGGCTGTGATGGTGAACCTCAACACCCTGCAGTTAGATAGGAGTCCTTGGTGGAAAGCTTGGATGGGATAAGGCCACTTGCTGGCCATGGACATCGCAGACAAAAGGGCATGCTTGCTTGGGTACATGCTCAGTGATATTAAGAAAATACTGCAACAGTTGCCCTCACTACTTTGTCCCCTATGCCCCAGTCCCCTTCCATTTTGTATTCTGGAGTTCTTATTTTCTTTCTTTGCAGCAGACTTGTTGGCAATCATAAATCATAAGAATGAGAATATAAAAATGTTGGTTCTAGAAATGGAAAAGTAAAAGTAAAGAAATGTGGTTTTAACATTAGGAGAATGAAAGCAGAATGTTAGCAGCTTTCTCTTCAGCTTAAGGTGATATGAGAGTCCCTTCTGTCTGTGCTGTGAATACTGTTGCTTAATACCAAATCTGTTCCAGATATTGTTTGAGCCAGTCAGAAAATTGAAAGTCAATGTTGATAGAAAGAAGGCAGAGTCAGAAAGAAGCAATATAGCTAGTATAGAGACAGATGATGGAATTTTACAAGGGAAGACAATATACAGATTAAAGGAGATGGGTTTAATTTATGATATGAGTTACCCATAAATACGCTTAAGCTATTGTCCAATGAGTATTTCAAGTAATATGGTTTGTCTTATTATTTAGTTCTGAGCATCCGGAACAAACAAGCAGCCTCCCTACCATATCCATTCAGTCCTCAGAGGAGGTAAGACATTTTCATCTTTTGATGCCTAATTTCTTTAGCTCTTTATATATTTTGGAGATTCCTTTGGACATTAGGTTTTTGCATGTTGATAGATATTTATCTAGTTTCATTCCTCTACATGTTGACATACAGTTATGCCAGCACCATTTGTTGAAGATGCTATCTTTATTTCATTGTATAATTTTAGCTTCTTGGTCAAAAATCAGCTGAACTTCTGTGTGGATTACTATCTGTGTATTTGATTTGATTCCAGTGGTCAAGTCTGCTTTTATGCCAATACCAAGCTGTTTCCAATACTGTATCTCTGTAATGGAGGCTGATGGATTGTCATGCCTCTGGAACTTACTTTCCTGTACAGGATTATGTTGTCCATCATTGGTTTTTCAATATTGATTATTGATTATTAAGAATTTGATGTTTTGGTATGGATTCCATTTAATCTACAGATTGCTTTTGGACTGATTGCCATATTTAGTTTATTTTCTCTATCTAAGAACATGGGGAGATCTTTCCATTTCCTCGTGTATTTTTCAATTACTCTCACCAAAAGCTAAAAGTTAATTTTATAGCATTGAGGCCTTAGTGATCTTCTGGGAGGGCTTTTGATCATCATTTTGGGACCACCGTTATGACTGTTAGGTACGGTAAGTCCGACGTAGATAAGCGGCAGTACCTTACTGTGCGCTTCAGTCTCTTGAAGATAAAAGAGCCGTGCACAGATACTTTCATTTTCGGATAATTTCGTTTTTGCCGCACTTCTAAGACGGACGTAGATGAGCTGCGGGTGCCTGCTTGTCATCAAGGGCTCCTAGCAGTCCGTTATCACAGTACTAGAGTCGGTGTTAAAACAAAGACATAAAAATTGCCAATCAGACGCTGAAAAACTTCGAAAAAGAGATTCATCGAGTGGCTCACTGGTATGCTTGCTCCGGTAAGGGGCAGGACCTTACTGTGCCCTTCAGTCTCTTGTAGATAAAAGAGCCGAGCACAGATACTTTAGTTTTCAGGGCACTTGTAAGACGGACGTAGATAAGCCGCAGGTGCCTGCTTGTCATCATGGGCTATTCGCAGTTCGTGGTCACAGCACTAGAGTCGGTGTTAAAACAAAGACATAAAAATTGCCCATCAGACGCCGAAAAACTTCGAAAAAGAGATTCATCGAGTGGCTCACTGGTATGCTTGCTCCGGTAAGGGGCAGGACCTTACTGTGCGCTTCAGTCTCTTGTAGATAAAAGAGCCATGCACAGATACTTTAGTTTTCAGGGCACTTGTAAGACGGACGTAGATAAGCCGCAGGTGCCTGCTTGTCATCAAGGGCTCCTAGCAGTCCGTTATCACAGTACTAGAGTCGGTGTTAAAACAAAGACATAAAAATTGCCAATCAGACGCTGAAAAACTTCGAAAAAGAGATTCATCGAGTGGCTCACTGGTATGCTTGCTCCGGTAAGGGGCAGGCCCTTACTGTGCGCTTCAGTCTCTTGTAGATAAAAGAGCTGCACACAGATACTTTAGTTTTCACAGCACTTGTAAGACGGACATAGATAAGCCGCAGGTGCCTGCTTGTCATCATGGGCTACTCGCAGTTCGTTGTCACAGCACTAGAGTCGGTGTTAAAACAAAGACATAAAAATTGCCCATCAGACGCCGAAAAACTTCGAAAAAGAGATTCATCGAGTGGCTCACTGGTATGCTTGCTCTGGTAAGGGGCAGGACCTTCCTGTGCGCTTCAGTCTCTTGTAGATAAAAGAGCCATGCACAGATACTTTCTTTTTCACAGCACTTGTAAGATGGACGTAGATAAGCCGCGGGTGCCTGCTTGTCATCAAGGGCTCCTAGCAGTCCGTTATCACAGTACTAGAGTCGGTGTTAAAACAAATACATAAAAATTGCCCATCAGACGCCGAAAAACTTCGAAAAAGAGATTCATCGAGTGGCTCACTGGTATGCTTGCTCCGGTAAGGGGCAGGACCTTACTGTGCCCTTCAGTCTCTTGTAGATAAAAGAGCCATGCACAGATACTTTAGTTTTCAGGGCACTTGTAAGACGGACGTAGATAAGCCGCAGGTGCCTGCTTGTCATCATGGGCTACTCGCAGTTCGTTGTCACAGCACTAGAGTCGGTGTTAAAACAAAGACATAAAAATTGCCCATCAGGCCGGGCGGTGGTGGCGCACGCCTTTAATCCCAGCACTCGGGAGGCAGAGGCAGGCGGATCTCTGGGAGTTCGAGGCCAGCCTGGTCTACAAGAGCTAGTTCCAGGACAGGCACCAAAGCTACAGAGAAATCCTGCCTCGAAAAACCCAAAAAAAAAAAAAAAAAAAATTGCCCATCAGACGCTTAAAAACTTCGAAAAAGATTCGAGTGGCTCACTGGTATGCTTGCTCCGGTAAGGGGCAGGCCCTTACTGTGCGCTTCAGTCTCTTGTAGATAAAAGAGCTGCACACAGATACTTTTGTTTTTGCGGCACATGTAAGACAGACGTAGATAAGCTGCTGGTGCCTGCTTGTCATCATGGGTTCCTCACAGTCCGTTATCACAGCACTAGAGTCGGTGTTAAATCAAAGACATAAAAATTGCCCATCAGACTGAAAAACTTCGTAAAAGAGATTGATCTAGTGGCTCACTGGTATGTTTGCTCCGTATCGTTGACTCTTCTCGTGGAAACGTCCTATCAGAAGTCCAGTACAGTATGTCAGAAACTGAACATACTGAGAGGTTGGGCGCACACAGGAAGAAGGCCTCCCTGGTAAGTCTAAGGATCAGGGGATGAATACTTCGGACCCTAATGGTCCACAATGCACCATGATAAAGAAAAGTAAGGAGAATGGTACATTAATCTCTATTCTCTTAGACTGTGTCATTATATGTGGATTGAGTACATGTATAGTAAGACATTAATGACTAATAAGATGATAATTTCTGTTATTTTTCAGTGAGAGTGGTTGTTAGAGTTTTGCTGATGTGAGTTTTTTTTGCTTGAGAATTAGTGTGTGAAGTTTTCATTCTTGCGTTGGTGTTTTCCTTTTAGTAAGGCTGGGACCTTTTTAATCTACTTTATTTGTTGTTCCTTATGCTTCTTAAACCTCTTTCTTAAGGTAATATATATTCTTTTATGTTTTGAAAGTTTCCTTTTGTAATTTTCTAGATTATATTTTCTGTGCCTTCTATCCCTCACTTTCTTAGGTTTTGTTTTGTTTTCCCAGATTTAATGTATGTTTTGTTAAAAATTTGTTAGGTTTCATGTTTTTATTTCATTACCTGATCTAGCATTCTTCAAACCTGAGATTCTCTCTTCCATCTCTTTTATTCTGTTGTACTTCCCTCTGTATTTTCTGTTCATTTTTCCCTGGATTTTCATATCTGGGGTTTCTATTGTTTTCTTTATGGCTTATATTTCAGTCTTTGGTCTCAAACCGTTTTCATCAGCAGTCTGGTTTTTTCCCCCTTCATTATCTTGCTTTTTTTGTGTGATTTTTAATTTTTTTCATATTTTAGCTGTTGCTTTTTTTCTTCGTTTTTTAGTTAGATTTTCATTTCACTTTATGTCTTTATCATCTCAATAAAGTTATCTTCTTACATAAGTATAGTCCTTTTTCCTTTGTTTTGAAATGTGCCTGGTCTGTGATCACATGATTCTGATGTTACAGTGTGACCTCTTAGGATGTTGTATAAATTATTGCATTATAGTCGACCAACTTCTTCTTTTCATTTTACCTTGGCAGTGTCTTGCATCTTGTTCAAATTGTTACAGTGGCTGTCTGAGTCTTTGGGAAGTGTTCTTGGTCTGCGCTGTGGTTTGGGGGTCTCATTTCTCCTGCTCTTTTTCTTCCTTTTTACTTTATTGCTCCTTTGGTTTGCAAAACAATATTTTCCCAGCTTCATGTCATCTGCCCCAGGAGGAGCCTGCACTTTGAGCCAGTTCTGTGTCTCCACAATTTCATTGTTTTTATTTTTATTTGAATTCAAATGGTGTTTTAACCATAAAGTATGCAATTATTATGCTTAGTCAAATATAAAACTGATACATAATCAAACATAAAAAAGTATTAGCATGATTAACGATAATCATACCACTGGAGGTATGAATAATGATTTGTAAGAATCCCTTAAGATCTAAACCTGCCAAGTTGTCATCAAAAATTTGTTCAATGTTTGAGGGTTATGATTTAACAAAAGTCCTATGTAAGTGATCATTGAAAAATTGAGCGGAGGCATTTCCCAGAAGATAAGCTGGAATATTATTCCATTCCCGTAAAAAATCTTTATAATCCAAATTATTAATGCAAATAGTGGTTGAATTCCAATCACAACAAACACAAAGTAATTTAATTAGTTCCTTCCTGCAATGATACAGGTTTTTTCTCAGTGAACCCACAGTTTGCTTTGGTACAGCAATTTCTGTTCAAAGTCGAGCAAATATTTAAACCTGCTGAAACCAGCTTGTGAAAATATGCCATTGCTCTACAAAGTCTTTTGTCTGCAAGGATGTATGTAAAGTGATACTAGCCACATTAGCAGTAACAACAACAGCAACAAGGTCAGGAATTACAGCTCTTACTAAACCTAACATGAACTTTGTTCTTTTCAATATCATATTGAAGAATTCAACAAAAATATCATCTATAGAATTTTGATACCAAGCATAACCTTACTTTGTAGGCAGCTAAATTTGTGTATGTTGCTCTAATATCATAAGTGATGATGATAAAACTGAATAGAGGAATTAATGTATGACTACAATTGCTAATCATTAAAACTAATTCCAGTAGGACAATTGATTCTTTCAAAAAAATACATATGATAGCGGCACTGAAGCAGTAACATTACTTCTAAATAAGGTAAATACATAACTAGAAGTGGATACTGGTGTTCCAAATAATGATCCATTTAAAACCTGAACAGGTTTAACGGTAGCTACTATTTGCCAATTATGCATCTGTTTTGCAGCTTTCACTCTGAAGAAGGCAATAAGATCATCACTGATTCTTCCATCTCCCCATGCAGACAACAGCTTCCATTTACCGTTTTATTACTGGTTTGATTCATCATTGTACCAATAATCAAATCAGAAGTGGTAATATTCCTTTCAGAACAAGTGTTAATAAAGTCACTATATGTACGACAATTGATCCATTTATTTTGAATTTTTTCCAAATTTTCCGAAAGAAATTTTCCATATAAATGGCTTATATTTTAACATATAATATTTAAAATATGGATATAGGGGATATGCAAATTCATAATTTTCAGTAATATTATCCAAGGTCTCAGTCATGGACTGTGCTCAGAGTCTTTGAGGATGATTGCTAGATTTTCCTATTTTAATAATAGGTTGTGACCACTGCTGAAATCCCATTGAAAACCAAGCACCATTTCCAAATAGTATTGGCTCCCTTTTATCCATATAAGTAAAACTATATGGAGTCCCATCAAAATCATTCAGATGAGTTAAATTATTCCAAGGAGGAGTAAGGATACTGGGATTGTTATACACTAACACATCAGTATCTACCCAAAAGACAGGCTGAAACATTGTTGGGTTAGGGATATAAGCCCATTAACTTACATCTGATCCCCGAACTGAAGAGACAGATAGCAGAGACATCAGGGCCGGAAAATGATGTTCATCCATAACAGCTATTCTGGACTGCTGTATAATAATCTGAACCTAAGAGGGCAAGAGATTTCACCCGACCCCATGAAGGTTAGGATGAGGACCTATGTCATCAAGGTCGCTTCCATAGAGAGAATTGCCATAGAGAGAATTTGTCTTCTTTGACAGAAGGGCCATCATGAGTCCATTGGAAAACCTGTCTTTATTTTCTGCTCTTTTCTTAGTTCTGATCCATAACCGACGCACATCTTGCAGAGTAACAAGACTATATCTTCTCCCTTTCAGCATTATCAATGCCAGCTGCCATTCATTACCTTGCATTTTTGTCCCCTATTTATTAAATTCAGCATTTGTGGTGTTTATAAAACGTTTCTTTGCGGATTAAGTTATGCGCATGCAGCGTATTTAGGAAATTTTATATAAACAACGCTTGCTGTAAACTGGCTCTCCCATTATTCTAAAAAACACATTAATTCAAAACTTCCTTTTTCCTCTTTTTGATTTTTTTTAATTTGTTTTATTGACTCATGGACACATTTAACAATAGCTTGTTCTTGTGGATTATATTAAATACTTGTAACAGGAGCAATGATGTATGATTCACAGAACCTAGGAAATTCTTTAGAATTATATAAATATGTCCATTATCTGTTTTAGTAAAAGAGGTAACACAGGTGATGGAAAAGGTGTTGTATAACTTGTGTGTTCTCCAGCTAACAGAGTAGCCCATATAAATGAACAAAGAGTATCTATGGTTACTTAGGGGAATGATAAACATTCAAATTCTGTAATGAGTAATAACCATTTGCAAAATTTCATTTGATTGAGATCCTTGATGATTAGCCCACTGAGTAATGAAATGGATATGTAACAGATGACAAATTGAAGAATTTAAAATAATTTATTTAGCTTGTTGAAATGTAATTTTATGTTTGACATGTACATTATTATCATTAGTATATAAATGTTCATGTTCTCCCTGAACAAAGGAAAAGGTACTAATTTATAACGTGAGGATTTTCAAATTTAATATATCCATGCAAATTTGTGTTTTCGTGCATGAGTAAGAGACTTTATTTTGATTTAAGAGCTAAAATGAATTTAAACAAAGTTAACAGAATGCTTACTGGAATGAAGTATGGCATTAAATGTATTTTTAACAATTACTACAATATAAGCTCAATCACCTACGATATTTAATTCTTGAGGTAAATCTTGCTTGGCTTTTACAACAGCATACAATTAATTTTGTTGTATGGACGAGTAATCTGTAAGTACTACCCAGTACTTATATTCTGTCCAATAATCACTTAGTTTTTCAACCATCATTAAAAATAGTTAATGCATCAGGTGAAGGATTGAAAGCTAAATTTTTTTTTGAAGATTTATTTATTAATTATGTATGCAGCATTCTGGCTTGCTCGATGTATGCCCGCACACCAGAAGAGGGCGCCAGATCTCAGTACAGATGGTTGTGAGCCACCATGTGGTTGCTGGGAATTGAACTCAGGAGCTCTGGAAGAGCAGCCAGTGCTCTTCACCTGAGCCATCTCTCCAGCCCCTGAAAGCTACAATATTATTCATTTAAAATGTAAGTACTTCCACAATTTTCTGTGGGTAAATGATATTCAAAGTTCCAGTAATAGAAACTGCATGAATTTGTAAAGCTTCTTTAATCTAAAACATGTATTCTACTTATTCTTTTGGAAATGCAAAAATGATAGTAGAAAAGTTTAGACCTGTGAAATTTAGACATCGTGGTTGAATTCCATAGACTACCATTTGTTTATAACTCGTTGTTTTTGAAAATATATGCTTTTTGTTAATCCATTCAATGGGAAATATATTTTGAGCCGAAGAGCCTGCAGGATATTGATAAGTATCCAATAATAATATTTTAAATTGATTGTTTTTTCAAAAAATCCATTTTCTTAGGACCATGGGCCAAGTTAAGTTCTATGAGCAAATTTAAAAGGAGATCGATGGCAATATAATTCCTGATCCCATTGACAAAGAGGCCATATATTTGATTTTTTTTATGCATGGTCATTACTTGTGCAGCTGGCACTACTCTCTGTTTTGACACAGTGGCCAGTTATTTTCATTTGCTTTTCTTTGAGGATAGTAAAACTCAAATTATATAGACCAGAAACGGACAGGTACTTTCTCACCCTATCTCATAGCTTTTTCAGCATTAGCTTTAATTCTTTACCAAGTAGGTGCCTTCTGGATACCAAAGAATTATAAGGCTTTATTATTTCCACACACATTTCTAAATCAGAAAAATAAACGTGAACCCCATGAGTTTTTATTGAATGATTTAGCGTTGCTAGGTACAGAGAAGATTTGGCTTGTCCCGTAACCCTGTAATGAGGATTACTTATCTGGTTAATATTTTACACTTCCTAACTTTTACTCTTTATAGTCCCTGTTCCGGTGACACTTATCAACATCTACTGCATTGTAGACCCTTGATATGGTTGTCTTGTAAATCAGTACACTGGGATGCAGAGTATAAACAACTGCACAATAAGATTTCTTTATTATGGCTTTTTATACATACTCAATAGCACAACCTCAACTCTGAAACCCCTCTTTACTCACGTACATGGTCATGGTAAACTCTTGCCTCTCCTTGCCAGAACAATACCTCAATTAATATCAGTAATAAAAATGAAAATAAGTACATAGAAACAAGGCAACACGTATACAGAAGCAAAGCACTCCTTTGTGACTGGTAGAATGTGAACACCTGAGCTCAAAAGTCAACTCTATCCATGGTATAGATTCTGAGAGAACATTTGAGAAATAGGCAGAGTTTGCTTTCATCTATGCTTGTTTTCTCATGCAACCGTTTCCCGACTTTGTCTCATCTATACCACGAGTAGCCTGCACTCTAAGGTAGTTTGGTGCATTCATTATTTTCCTTTTTTTTTTTGATTTTTATTTGTGGTAAAAGGAGTATTAACCATAAAGTATGAAAATTTTCCGCATTTGAAACAAACTGATATATCATCAAAAATAGAAAGGCATAAGAATGATTGCAATAAGCATACCAACAGAGGTATGATTAATACCTTGTGTGAATCCCTTAGGATCTAATTTTCCATATTATCCTGTCAATTCATCATCATAAATGTGTGCAATGGTAGAAGAATCTGAATCAGGATACGATTAGGAAAAGCAAGTCCTATATCATCACGTAAGTGCTCATTGAGAGATTGAGAAGCAGCATTGCCCAAAAGATAAGGTTGAATAACCTTCTATTCATGTTAAAAATCATTATGAGCTTTATCAGTAATGCCAATAGTTATTGAATTCCAATTACAAGGCAAAGTAATAAGTTCTTGCACAGATAAATATTTCTTTCCCAACCATCCCACAGTTTGCTTAAGTCCATCAATCTCTGTCTGAGGTAGTGCATGTATTTGAGCTTGTTGAGTCCAGTTCTTGATAAACTTTATACTGTTGCCCTACAAAATGCTTTGTTTGCAGGGATGTATGTAAAGCAATACCAGTCACAGAATCATTAGCAGCAACAGCGATAAGGTTAGGAATTACAGCTATTAATAAATCTAACATGCAATTTGTTCTTTTCAATATCTTTTTCTTTTTCTTCTTTTTTTTTTTTTGTTTTTCGAGACAGGGTTTCTCTGTGGCCTTGGAGCCTGTCCTGGAACTAGCTCTGTAGACCAGGCTGGTCTCGAACTCACAGAGATCCGCCTGCCTCTGCCTCCCAAGTGCTGGGATTAAAGGCGTGTGCCACCACCGCCAGGCTCTTTTCAATATCTTATTTAGGAATTCTACAACATGATGATCTAGAGAACTTAGAGCCCAAGAATGACCTAGGTTTACAGGCAGCCAAATATGTGTATGTTGCTGTAGTGTCATAAGTGATGAGGATTAAACTTAACAGAGGGATTAATACATGAATATCATAGAAAATCTTTACTACTAATTCCAGTAGTGAAATTGACTCTTCCAGGTTAAAATACATATGTAAGTAAGTAGCACATAGGTAGTAACATTAGTATTACTGAATAAGGTAATTTTACAAGTAGAACCAGATACTGCTGTTCCAACAAATGTGCCCTTAAAGAGCTGAACAGGTTTTAAGGCAGCTATCTGTATTGCATTATGGGCTGTGTGGAAGGCAATCAATGCCAGAAAATGGCCTCCTGTTAACTTTTTATTATTGGCTTGATTCATCCTGGTAACACTAAGCAAATCACAAGTTGTGATATTTCAGAACAATTGTTACAAAGTTAACCATATGGGCCCCAATTGACCCATTTGTATTGAAGTATTTTTCCAAATATGCTCAACAATTTTCCAAAAGATGGCTGATGTTTGAAATTGTAATGTGTATAATCTGTAAATACAGGTTATGCTGTTTCTTAATTTTCAGTGCCAATATCCCATGCATGATTAATGGGCTATGCTGAGAGCCTCATGTATTTTTTTTTAAGTTTATTTATATCATGGATTGTGTTACTGCATTTATGACTGTTGTACCATCCCTGCATCTCTGGGATGAGGCTGAATTTATTATGTAGGTTTTTAAAATATATTCCTGGATCTGGTTTGCCATCGTTTTATTGAGTATTTTGTCATTCATGTTCATTACTGAGATTAGTTTTTAATTCTTTTCCTCCATTGATTCTTTGTGTGATTTCGCATTAATCTTACTTCATACTCATAAAACGAGTTCTGGCAATGTTCCTTCTGGTTATATTTTGTGCAACATTTGGAGGAGTACAGGAAGTTCTGATGGAATTCTTCATTAAAACCATTTGGCCCTGGAGGTTAGCTTTTGATGAGAGCTTCGATTTCCTTTAAGAGTATATGCCTAGGGGGCTGGAGAGATGGCTCAGTGGTTAAGAGCATTTCCTGCTCTTCCAAAGGTCCTGAGTTCAATTCCCAGCAACCACATGGTGGCTCACAACCATTTGTAAAGAGGTCTGGTGCCCTCTTCTGGCCTTCAGGCATACAGACATAATATTGTATACATAATAAATAAATAAATTTAAAAAATTAAAAAAAAGAGTATATGCCTATTTAAATTGCTCATCTAAGCCTTATTTTATTTTAGGTAAATGGTGACTAGCCAGAAAATTGTTCATTTCATTTATGTTTCACAATTTTGTGGAGTACAGGTTTCTGTGGTATGATCTATATTTTTTATAATTTTATAAATTTTATAATTTTTTATAATTTTATGTTTAAAATCTATTTCTTGTACTACCTCTGGATTAGGGTGTTCAAATTCTCCTGTTGTAAATTCCCTGGCTTCTCATACTATCATGTTGTCTTTCAAATTGTTGGAGGTATTCTTACATAAATGCATGCACATTTGTACCAATCCTGTTAGGAGAGTCTTGCCTGCTTGGTATGGTCTTTGCTGTGGCTATCTCTGTGCTTGTGGTTTTTTCTTGTTCTGTCTTCTCTTAGTTTTCTTAGCTCTGGAGACTCTTATATCTATTCCATCCTGGAGTAGACTGTGGTGATGTACATCAACACACTCCAGATGGATAGGATTCCTTGGTGGCAAGCTAGGATGGGATAGAGTATTTTTGCATTCATGTTCATAATTGAGATTAGTTTTTACTTCCCTTCCTCTTTTGAGTCTTTTTGTTTTCGCATCAATCTTACTGCATAGTCATAAAAAGAGCTCTGGCAATGTTCCTTCTGGTTATATTATGTGCAACACTTAGAGGAGTATAGGAAGGTCTAATGTAATTCATTAGGACCATTTGGCCCTGGGATATTTTGTTTGCTTTTGATGGGAATTGCTCACCTAGGCTTTATTTAATTTATCATTGTACCAATAAGCAAATCAGAAGTGGTAATATTCCTTTCAGAACAAGTGTTAATAAAGTCACCATATGTACGACAATTGATCCAGTTATTTTGAATTTTTTCCAAATTTTCCGAAAGAAATTTTTCAAATAAATAGCTTATATGTTATCATATAATATTTAAAATTTGGATATAGGGGATATCCAAATTCCTGATTTTCAGTATTTATATCCAAGGTCTCAGTAATGCACTGTGCTCAGTCTTCGAGGACGATTGCCAGATTTTCCAGTTTCAATACCAGGTTGTGACCACTGCTGAAATCCCATTGAAAACCAAGTACCATTTCCAAATAGTATTGGCTCCCTTTTATCCATATAAGTAAAATTATATGGAGTCCCATCAAAATTATTCAGATAAGTTAAATTATTCCAAGGAGGAGTAAGGATACTGGGAGTGGTATACACCAACACATCAGTATCTACCCAAAACACATGCTGAAACATTGGTGGGTTAGGGACATAAACCCATTAACTTACATCTGATCCCCGATCTGAAGAGACAGATGGCAGAGTGCTCAGGGCCGGAAAATGATGTTCAGCCATAACAGGTATTCTGTACTGCTATATAATAATCAATAACCATATATGCAAGAGATTTCACCAGACCCCATGACGTTTAGGATGGATAGGAGTTCTTGGTGGCAAGCTAGGATGGGATAGGGTATTTTTGCATTCATGTTTAATATTGAGATTAATTTTTTATTCTCTTCCTTGGTTGAGTCTTTTTGTTTCCACCACAATCTTACTGCATAGTCATAAAAAGAGTTCTGGCAATGTTCCTTCTGTTTACATTATGTGCAGCACTTAGAAGAATATGGCAGTTCTAATGGAATTCTTCATTAATACCATTTGGCCCTGGGATATTTTGTTTGCTTTTTATGGGAGCTTCTTTTTCCTTTAAGAGTATATACCTATTGAAATTGTTCACCTAGGCATTATTTAATTCATGTAAATGGTACCCACCCAGAAAATTGTCCATTTCATTTATGTTTTACAATTCTGTGCAGTACTGGTTTTTTTGGTATGATCTAAGGATTCTGTGGATTTCCGTAGTGTCTGTTGTCATGTATCCCTTTTCATTTCTGATTGTGTTACTTTGGATTTTTTATTCTCGTCTTTAATAGGTTGCATAGGGGTTTGTCTACCTTCATTATATAAAATAACCTACTTTTTGTCTCATTGATCTGGTGTATTTTTTATTTGTTTCTACTTAATTTATTTCAGCACTCAATTTGATTATTTTCCATTTTCCGCTACGTCTGGTCATTTCTGCTTTTTTTGTTCTAGACCATTCACATGTGTTGTTAATTCACTAGTGTGAGCTTTCTGTTTGAGCTGGGAGGATTCCTCTTAGCACTGCATTCATAGTGTTCCACAGGTTTTGGTTCAATCCATGGAACAATTTTTCCCTCTACCTCCATGAGCTCTCAAGTTGTGGCCAACGAGGTCTTGATCTGTATCATATTCATTAAATCCCTTATGAAAAGTGATTTGCTTCGATGGTATTGAAATTTGTGTTCCCACCCATTCCTGTTTCACGTGGTTCCAGGACTCCAGCTCTTTTGACATCCTACCTTAAAGGCCAGTTTCCCCATCACCACTGAAGAACCAGGTGCTGAATCATTTATTTCATGTCAGATTAGGGCCAAATGTCTTTGAGCTTCAATGTCAATGTGAAATAACTAAATACACTTTTATTGTGAACCACACACCGCTAAGGAAAAGATTTCTGCACGGTAGATGTTTGTCAGTCCATTTCTGTGAGTTCAGATTGAACACTTGGGGAAGAGCCCAGGGGTTCTATTTTCTGCATGAACATCCCCAATGATGGGACTGATTAATGCCTGTCAAATGGCAAGCTTTCAACAAATAGTTGATTAAATCGACCTTCCCCAAACCATTAACTTCTAATCATTTATTCATTCAAAGTTACTGCAACTAGCGCGTTAGCAAATCTTCATAGCAATTTTAAAGGATTTTCCTCCCAAAGGATCTCTAAATAAAACAATGCATGGGTCGTTTATAAAAAAAAAAAAAACATCACGTCTAAACCTCGTGATGTTTTTGTATTTCTGCCTTAGGTTGGCCTCGTTTACCCCTGGAGAGGGGGGTTAAGGATGGGCTTGCTGCACTTGAGCCCCCCCCCCAGCTGCAGAGCACGTGTCCACGCCCGGGCTCTAGTGGCTCCCTCTGCCTGGAGTGTGGGGCCTCCATGAAAGGTCCTCCCGCTCGTCAAGCTGTGCCGCCCTCTTCCTCACCACCTCCCTCTCCTCGTACTTTGTGGTATCCCAAGAGTGATCCAGGCTCTGCCAGGCAGCCGCAAGTGCAAATGCCTGCAAGCGTGCGCCCGTGGGAGGAGGCTGCGCTCTTCCTTCAGGGGCCCAGCGCGGCGTGAGGATCCCGGTCAGCTTTTCCGCTCATTGGCCATGGACCGGTCCTGGCAGCGGGCGAGGTGGCAACGTGAACCCGGGACCCCAGGCCGCGACACAGCCATGATGCGCCTTGCCCAAGCTCACGCTCCACCCCATCCCCTCCGCTTCCTCCGTTTAGCGCGCCGGATAGCGAGTGCTGACTGGACGCGAACCGGGACAAGCCTTGGGCCTTTCAACTTAGTGGGTTCTGGCCCACTGCCCTTGCGCTATGTGTGAGGCAGGGCCCGGCGAAGGAGGCACTTAGGGGGCTTGGGGCTCCCCAGCTGGCGGCGGTGACGGAGAGGGTGCGCTCAACAATGAGCTGGGCATTTACAAGCCGCCAAGCGCTTTCAGCTGGCTGAGCGGGCCCACCTGCAAGCATGGCCCCCGTGCTTGGGCCAGGTGTCCCAATGCTTTAAGGCCAGAGCGCCCAGATCATGGTGCACTACGGCTGGGGCTGTGGGGACGTTCCTTCATTAATTTATTTGTTTGTGGAGAGCTTTCTCTGAGCAACCGCGATGGCCAGCACCAGGAGCATTGAGCTGGAGCATTTTGAAGAATGGGACAAAAGGCCGCTGCCAGGGTCGCAGAGAGGGGCCGCTGCCAGGGTCGCAGAGGGGGCAGCAGCATCTCTGGCCCCAAGGGCAATGGGCTTATCCCCCAGCCTGGAGCACAGTGCACACTGTAGCTTCTACCGCTCGCGGACTTTGCAGGCCTTAAGCTTTGAGAAGAAGGCCAAGAAGGCATGCTTCTACTGGAATGGGGACTGCTACTTCAATGGCCTGGTCTTTGCCATCTGCAATGATAGCTTCAGTTCCTTTGATTCGCTTCTCACAGAGCTGACCCTGTGACAATGTGAACCTGCCTCAGGGCGTCCGCACAATCTACACCATAGACTGCAGTCGGAAGGTCACCAGCTTGGATGAGCTGCTGGAAGGTAGGAGGGGTGGGCAAGGCTTGGCAGGTGCAGGCAATGCTTGGAAGGTGCAGTGACTGTGGGCTGGGTACTTCCCCGCCTAGAGCGGGGCAGGTGCTTTCTAGGCAGCCAGGGGGATTAGAGCTACTCTGTAGTTTGTGTTGGGCCCTGGTGCACACATTCTCTGTCCTTCTCAAGAGATTTGCCTTTTTCTTTTGAAGAAAATTCTAATGAGTAGAGACAAATACAGACAATGGTACCTTTAAAATTAGCCAACTTATTTTTGCTGGAAGGGCAAGCTGTTTGAAAGCATGGTCCTCCAGTGAGGCGCGGGGTAACCCTTGGTGGAGCTCAGTGCAGCACCTGTACCGTCCCCGTGTTTGTGATCCCACTGTACCTTCTGTGCATGGCTGTGGTTCTGACTTGCTCCAGGTTGGCTTTTCTGATTTCACTTACGGCAAAAATCACTCGAAATCAAGATGGGCGATCCAGCATAGCAGGTATCAATCTTGGCTTCATCTTGGACCATACTGGACACTTTGAAAAGTATAGGTGACTGGCCCCACCCACCCCTTAGATATTATGATGTGCATGGTTGGGGTGTGACTTGAGCGTTTAAGGTTTTGAAAGTTCCTCAGATGATTTCAGTGTGTAGACAAAATGGAAAAGTAGCTGTGCTTAAAGAATTTTCCACATTTGGTCGACAGCAGGGTGAATCAAGATGAATCTCACCTGCCTTCTCCCTGAAGAGGATAACTAGGGTCAAGGGAAGCGACAGCAGAGGCCTATTAGAAATTAGTAGTTCTGGCACAACAACTATGCATCACTCAGAAGGACCACTTGATAATATGTTGGGTCATTCTTGAGTTTCTGCAATATTTATTAGTTTTTGGGAAGGGATGGGTGGTTGGCAGTTATGAACCTGATTTTTAGTTCTAAACAGCACCCAGAAAGACCAGATACATCCTCTAGTGTGTATGGACTGAATGTTTACATGTAGCTACCTCTCAGACATCTTTCGTAATGGAAATAGGGCATGCCATGTAGCCATAGCAATAAGAGGGAGGAAACTCATCTCTGAACTAGGTGGTTTTCTTATTTCAGCATAAACTTATATTCTAAATTCATTTTCTCCATGTCACAGTTGATGAAACCTAAGCAGCATGCATGCCAGGGTTACGGATTTCTAACAGGCCTTAGTTGATGCTTTCTCTTTTACCATTTCACCTCCAAAGGAAATAAGGTAGCTATTCTGAGGAGTCCTCAAAGTGCCTGAGTTTCTCCATTACTTTTAGCAAATGGTACCCTTGCTCTGTCTACAGGACAACATAATTAAAATTGTCTTCTATATAATTTAGCAGTAGAAGGGACTACCTCACACTTTGTCTTAGAAGTGAGATTTGGTTTTAAAGACTAAAAGAAGAGAGTAAGAAATCTGTAGGTGTGCCGGTAAATTGAAGAAAACATCAATGAGAGGACCACATTACTTTCATATGCATATCAGAATATACATTTAGAGCAATTTAGTTCATTGAGCTCTTTCTTCCTTAGAATATCTTTTACAAATTTAAGATTAATTTTGAAATAATGATAAAATTGTTTCTCAGTCAGCGAGTCTCCTCCCCCATTTCCTTGCTCATCATCTTCATCACTTAACAGTATTTTGCCTCACCTGAAGAAAGTCTTAAAAATGCATTGCTGGCTCTATGCATGTTCATTAAGCCCGTGTGAGTGAAAGAACCTGAAAAGTGGCTCAGTGGATATGTGTCTCCTTAGTTTAGTGATCAAAGTCAGTAGCTGGGAAGTTACACATGAATCTTATAGTGCACTTAAATACTTAGTAGCCTGGCTCCTAGAGATACTTGTGTCATGGTCTTCAGAATCTTCCAGCAAAATTATGCCTGACACCCACTGCCACCTCCAAGTGCTGCGATTAAAGGCATACACCACCATGCCTTGCCTACTTTATTTTTTTGACTCTGAATAGACCATGTGGAGATTCATAAGGCTATGTCTTCCTCCTCCTCCTCTTTCCCCTTCTTCCCCTTTTCCTCCTCTTCCTTCCCCCAGCCCCTAACTCCCTTCTCCTCTTCCAGGTGCCCAGGCACTTTGACATCAGAGTTACATCTCAGGCCTGCCCTGCTTATTGTTTATCTGTCCTTCAGATATGACCCATCTCCCTCAAGTCGTCTCATTCTTGGAAGGCCTGTCTGTCTGTCTTTCATTTTTGGATGAACACTTGTTTTCTGAACTTTTGTTACTTGTGTGAGTGCTGAATCTAAGTCACAGTCGGAATTGCTTGCCTAAACTTAGGGATAAACTGTGCTGTTAGATCCATGGAAGATTAAGGATGCAGGAGAGGAGAATTGAAGGACCCCAGAGGCTGGGGAACCACTGCTTGGATGAGCCTGTTAATGGGATGCTACACTCATTGTGCCCCAGTTTGTTTGCAGATGTCAACCGTCTTTCAGTTTGAAACCCTTCCACTAGCCTTATAGTTGCAGTTTATTTATTTGGACAAGAGTCTCATTGTTGTAGTTCTGGCTGACCTGGAACTAAGATACACCTTCTTCTGCCTCCCAAATATTGTGTTTGAAATATATATGACCACTCTTGGGTATATTTGGTTTTATTTGCTACATAGGAGTTATAGCATGGGGTATTGTGAGCTATCTCAATGCATGTACACAGTGTTAATGATCATGTCACGGTAACTGGTGTATCTATCACCTCCAATATTTTTTTGTTTGTGCTAGGAACTTTCAAAATCTTCTCTGCTATTGACTTGGAAACATTTCACTAAATTTTTGTTAACTGTAGTCATTGTACTACTGTGTGGAACAGTAGAAGTTGTTCCTCATAATCCCCTGATATTACAAAACCCTAATGTTTGTGCCCCTGGAAATAAGAATAGGAGCCTGGTAGTGGTAGTGCATGCCTTTAATCCAAGCACTTGGGAGGCAGAGGCAGGTGGATCTCAGTGAGTTTGAGGCCAACCTGGTCTACAGAGCAAGTTCCAGGACAGGCAAAAAAAAAAAAAAAAAAAGGAAAGAAAGCCGGGCGATGCCTTTAATTCCAGCACTCGGGAGGCAGAGGCAGGCGGATCTCTGTGAGTTCGAGACCAGCCTGGTCTACAATGCTAGTTCCAGGATAGGCTCCAAAGCCACAGAGAAACCATGTCTCGAAAAACCAAAAAAAAAAAAAAAAAGAAAGAAAGAAAGAAAGAAAATAAGAATAAATGCGGCAGGTGGGTGTAGCTCAGTGGTAGAGGGCTGCTTTACAAGATTCCAGCTCGTTGTTCAAAGCCCATGGGTCATGACCTCCTGGGGATGAATGACCCTTTCACAGTGGACACATATCAGATATCCCGCATATCAGATATTTTCTTTACAATCCTTAACAGTAGCAAACTTGTAGTTATGAAGTAGCAATGATGTAAGCATGAATTCTAATTCTTATTAATAATAAAAACTGAGAGTCAGATACTGGGTGTTAATGCTGAAGATCAGAGAAGCAGAGTGCCAGCCACTAGAGAGTTTTTACTTCTACCAGTGCACAAAGCAAGGGGCAATCCTGTCCTCAGACTGCATCTCCAGACTGTATCTGTCTCCACTAAACCTTCAGACTGCAGTGCTCTTGACTCCTCCCTCTTTATAGTCCTGTCTAGTTCTATCTACCTCCCTAGTGCTGGGATTAAAGGTGTGAGCCCCCACTCCCAGGGTTCTAGTGGCTTAGCTTTGCACTACGATCTTCAGACAAGCTTTGTTTGTTAAAACACAAACAAAATAACAGTACACAGTGAAATATGGTTTGGGGTCACCACAGCGTAAGGAACTACATTAAAGGGTTACAGCTTTAAGAAGGTGGAGATCCACTGCTCTAGAGCACCACCACCAATAGTGGTAAAACAATCTACATAAAAATCTAGCATACAAATGATAGAGATTGCTAACTGCATTGCAATTTAAAGATATTTATAAATATAAAGATGATATGCAAAGGTTCCATACTGCAATGCCATCCAAGCACAGTGGCTGTGAAAGAACTGGCCAACCTTCACGACCTGTGAAAATGTAAGTTATCAGGATAAAGCTGCAGGCAATGTTTGTACTAACTTAACTGCTATTCACGGATCCCTTCAGTGCTTAATGCTCTGTTGGTGTGCAGAATTGATGTAATGCCATTCAGAATGCCATGCACTGAGCCAGCTATATAGCTAACTGACTTCTATTCCTAGTAAGTGAATATTCTCTTCCCGTAACTTGCTGTGAGCATATATTTAAATTAGGTATTATCTTATTTTCCCAACTAATTCCTGTCCAAGTGACATACCTTGCACCTAAAGAGTTAGAGCTTTGGGCAGGAGTTTGTGTGGCTGTGCTTCATTTAGAGGTAGTTATTTAGATGTATTTCACAATGGGGTGATGCATACATTTTATCATAAAAACCAACACAAAATTAAAATTCCCATTGTGAACTCTAAGGATATCTTACTCTTGACCAGGTGTGGAGAACTGAGGACAGGCCATGGATCTCTTAGTTTTCACTAGTGCATGAGAACTATTTTTTGTCTCCTCATTAGTAGAATTTCTGTTTTCACATTTAGCTAATTTCTTAGCTCTTAAGACAAACTTCTGTAGTGTCGTTTTATTAGTATTTTTAAAAATAAAGCTTGGAAAAGTAAAACAGCCACACTGGCCAGTCTTACTGACTATGCAGTAAATGACACATACTTTAATCCCAGTAGTTACAATGACATACACCTTTAATCCCAGTAGCCACACTAGTTTACCATAGAAACCAAACAGTAGTGGTGCATGCCCTTAATCCCAGAATTAGAGATGATTATAAAATGGGAGGAGACAGCTCACAGTCACAGTCTCATTCTGAGACTTCCTGGAGGCAGGATCACTATTTTCGGACTGAGGTTAAGGTCAGAGCCAGTGACTGACTGCTTTGCTTTTCTGGTCTTCAGGTTGAACCCTAATACTTGTCTCTGAGTTTTTATTAATCATGCTCCCACTCCTATATCTATATGTGGAAACCTCAGTATATAGACATACCTTTCTTCATATCTGAGTCCACAGTAGCTTCTCTGCACTTTTCCTGGTGGAAAGCATCATAAACCCAACAGTTGGATGTATCTTCAGGAGAGAACTGTGCTTAGCTTTCAGATGTGTTGAAAATGTGGTCATAGAGGTCACCCACCTTATTTTGTGTCCACCGCAGATGGAAGTGACAGGGAAGCTCCTTGGGAACTATATTAAAGGGTCACAGCATTACAAAAGTTGGGAACCACTCATCTATGTGCTAGATTATAACCAGGGTTTGTTTTCAAAGCAACTAGGGAAAGTAAAAACCTTACATATGCTTTCATAACCTGTCTACCAGTGACTGTTTCAGCTGGACCAGGGTGAGGCTTGGATCTGCTGAAGGAACAAGATCACCTAATTTATATATATGAAAAAACCTTCTTAACTAACTAGAACATGATGAGAAACCAATACCTTGTAAGCTCAGTATGCAGAAAACTGTATGTGCACATGCACACCATGGAATTGTGAAGCTCTATTCTGTGTACACCTTGACTCAGAACTTTCCAAATTATAGAACTGGTCTACATGTTTCTAGTAGGAACATTATGAAGGGAAAGGGGAGACAGGGAAAGAAGGAGTTAACCACCTCTAACTGCACAATCACACGAAGGGCTTGCTCTTCTGCTTGTTTCTGTTCTTCCAAGCCCATGCAGAGAAGGAAATTAAAACATGAGTTGAAAATGGTGTGTCCTGGGTGGTTTGTCAGCTGCACAAGGTCTGGTTGATCAAAGGAGATGAACATAGAAAATCTGCTCATTTTCTTTTTACCTTGTTTGGGAAGTTATTCTAGATAGAAAAGAATAGAGTTAAGCACAGCTGATAGCAGCACTTTCTCAGGTAGGTTCTGCTTGCTAGAGGCAAGCTTCCTGGGGCTGGAGAGATGGCTCAGAGGTTAAGAGCATTGCCTGCTCTTCCAAAGGTCCTGAGTTCAATTCCTAGCAACCACATGGTGGCTCGGAACCATTTTTAATGGGGTCTGGTGCCCTCTTGTGGCCTTCAGGCATACACAGACAGAATATTGTATACATAATAAATATTTGAAAAAAAAAGAGAGGCTTCCTGACTCAGCTTTAGCTGCAAAGCTTAAATGGTATTGATGAAAAGCTGACTGCATGCTTTTTGTGGTGGTAGAGGCCTTGAAACGCCATAGAGTTGTTTTAATAAACATGACTCCAGCCAGTACTTCTGCCATGAGGCAAGACTCTCAGAATAAAGCTAAGGAGTGGGCTGGAACCAGCAATCAAAGCCATGGCTTTAATCCTAGCCATATTGCTGTACACGTGTTAAGGGCTGACCACTTGGGATTGGATAACCTATCTGGATGCTCATTCTTGGGAAAAACTGATTCGCCTTCTGTCAGCCACAGTGAGTTGTGCTTAGCTCTTCTCTTCATCGAGGGGTGGGGCTTTGTGACATTTCCCTCATGTGCATTGGCATGTCGACTGGTGGTATCACTATGCAAGTCTTGTTTAGGTAACTGTATTGTTGAGATTTCATAGGTACAGTTTTTCTGTCATGTATAGAAGATACTAGCAACAAGTGTCCTGGGTCATCTGGTTCTTCCCATCTTTCTTCCCCCTCTTCCATGGTTTTTCTGGGCCTTAGGAGTAGGAGTTACATTGTAGGAAAGCCAGTTGGGGCTGAGCACCTGTGGTCACATATTCTCTACATGTGGACCAGTTGTATATCTCTATAATGTTCTCTACTACAAAAGAAGGGTTTTCTTGTGGAGGGGTGAGAGTTACCCTTATCTTTGGGTATAAGAGTAAGCATTTAGAGTATTGTTAGAAAGTATATTGATTTTGGCAATTGTGGGTTCTCCCCTAGGGTCTCGAACCTCTCTAGCCATAGATATTGGCTAAGTTTATAGTACTGGGTGTGCATTCCCTCCTATTGAGTAGACCTTAAGTTCTATTAGACAGATGTTGGTCATTCCCGTGATAAAGTGCCCTTGTGCTGTTATTGTGCCATGGGGGTATCTTGTCAGAAAGGTATCACTGAGGTTCATAAGTTTTATAGCTGGGTAGGAATGTTGATTTCTCTTTTCCTTTGGCAGCTTGCATAGCATCTTCAGGTACTACTCGAGCTAGTCCTTGGGAAGGAGGCTTGCAGGTCAGTTCCAACTCTATTTCCCTGAGGTCTATGTCTGAAATGTGTAGTATCTTTAACAAAGGCACTGAAACTATATCAATAGCTATGTCAAAATGGAAAAGAATTTCCCAAGAATAAAAATATTGGGAAAGTTACAGTAAGTAAGGTTTTTTGGACTGTATAAACACTAAATTTCTGGATGTCAAGCAGCAGTTTTATGTTGAGGTATAGCAACTTAATATTAGGGGATCCTGGAAAAGTGACTAAAAGTTTGTACAGTTTGAAAGCACAGACAAATGCAGTCACCTTTAAAATGTGTAAACTCGTGATGAAACATTTGAGTACTGAGACTGTGACTCAGTGTAGAGTATTTGTTTAGTATGAGTGAGACACGGGCTTTGTTCCCGATATCCCCCAACAGTCCTTCAGTCTTCCTTTTGGTGCTTAAATTGATTTTCTTTTAGGAAGAGAAATTTCTGTTGCACGAATAATAAAAACCTAGAGATAGATATTGGGGTTCAAGTCGAAGATCAGAAAAGCAAAGCAGTCAAGCAACTAGAGAGATCTTATCTCTACCAACTCTCAGACGAACAAAAAATATTCTACTCTCTGCCCAGTCACATTGCTCCTGTCTTCTCTCCATTAAAGGTGTGTGATTCCCAAAAGCTGGGATTAAAGGTGTGAACCATCACTACCTGGATCTGTTTGTGGATTGATTTTGTGTAGCCCAGGGTAGCCTTGAACTCAAAGAGATCCATCTAACTCTGTCTTCTGAGTCCTGGGATTAAAGGTATGTGCCACCACTCCCTGGCCTGTGGGGCTGACTAGGGTGGCTGCTTTGCCTTCTGATCTCCAGTAAAACTTTATTAGAACACAAATACTATAACACTAAAAATGTCCAATGTTTTTGAGGATGCAGTGATTTGACCTTGTCAAAAGAGATAAAAGTGTACAATTTATTAGCTTTGAAAAGCAGTATGCAATTTTTTGTAACTCTCTCAAAGGTCTTACTGCTTGAACTCATAAATTCATTTTAGAAATTTGTCTAAAATAGCCTGAAAAACAAACATAAGAAACTGTGCATAGGGGCTGGAGGGATGGCTCAGAGGTTAAGAGCACTGATTGCTCTTCCAGAGGTCCTGAGTTCAATTCCCAACAACCACGTGGTGCCTCACAACCATTTGTAATGAGATCTGGTGCCCTCTTCTGCTTTAGAGTATATATGTAGGGAAAACACTGTATACATAATAAATAAATCTTAACAACAGCAACAAAAAAAAAACTGTGCATAGAAACTTTAAGCCCAGCATGGAATCAGGAAAATGGATCACTAACAGTTAAATACCGAATGTGAAAATATTCCATTTCCTCCTTCATACTGGACATTTCCATTGTGTGTTTGGGGAAATCTAACAGCTGAGGAAAAGGCTAAAGGAAAGAAACAATGAGTGAGCTCTGTGTGTTGTATTTTTTATTTTGCTCAGAAGGATAGGAAAGACAACTTAAAAAGTAATGCAGCAGAAACAGTAGACTGGGGGCACTGAGGTGAGGGGGGAGGGAATGGGAGGAGAGGCAGGAGGGGAAACTGCGGTTGGGCTGTAAAATAAATAAATAAATAAAAGTAATTCAGAGGTTGTCATTACCATCAGAAAACAAATGTTTGCTGTTGTGATCCTTCTGCATCATCCTGAAGTTAAACAGTCCGAAATTGATCTTTGAAACCTTGGAAGATGGCTATAGAATACTACAGGGATTACTCTGGTCACTTGTTGGTTAGTTGGTCTTTCTTCAGAGATAGGGTCTTACTGTGTGGCCCATGTTGGCTCGGAGTTGATGCATTCACTTGCCTCTGCCTCCTAAGTTCTTTGATTGTAGACCTGCCCTACCCAGATATTTACATCTCCTGTTAGGTCTTATTAACGTACATATTTTTCATGTGCAAAGAAAGTGATGTTTTCAAGCTTTGACATGATATATTGTTTTTGAAAAAAAGTATAGATTTGACTTTTGTATACACAATTTTTTGATCCTACATTCTTGGCACACAGGCCATTCTTGAGGAGCTGTGGTTATCTTTGTGATTTAAAATTTTGCTTTAACTTGCTATTTTCTGTTAGGTGTATGGTTTAAGAAGAAATAGAACACTATCTCTTGCCTTAAAATGTCAAGGAGTTGGGGCTAGAGGAGTGGTCAGCAGTTAAGAGCACTGGCTGCTCTTCCAGAGGTCCTGAGTTCAATTCCCAGCACCCACATGGTGGCTCACAACCATCTGTAATGGGAGCTGATGCCCTCTTCTTTCGTGCAGGCACACATGCAAATAGAAGCACTCACACACATAAATAAATCTTCTAAAAATAGCCAGAAATTGGGCTACGTTTAAGATTAATGAAAACCTTAGTTAGGTAGTGTTCATTTTTACTTTTTTTTCCATAAAATTTCTTTATTTTCTAGATTTTTTTAAACCAACTACTTGCTGCTGATGTTTTTTTTTTTTTTCTTTTGTACTTTTGAGACACAATTTCTATGTATCCCTGACTGTTCTGAAATTCTCTATGTTGACAAGGCTGGCCTTGAATTCAAAGAGATCTGCCTGCCTCTGCCTCTGCCTCTCAAGTGCTGAGATTAAAGGTGTGTGCCACTATGCCCATGTCCAGGTCTAATTGCTTTCTTAAGATTTTTTATATTTTGTGTATGTGTGTGTATGGTGTGTGTGGTTTAGTGTGGTATGTGTGGTGTAGTATGGTGTGTGTCATGTGTATGTATGTGTGTGTGGTGTATTGTGATGTGTGTAGGTATGTGTATGTGGTGTACTGTGTAGGTGTGTGTGATGTGGATGGTGTGTATATGTATGTGTGTGGTACGTGTGATGTAGTGTGGTATAGTGTGGAGTGTGTGATGTGTGTATGTATGTGGTTTAGTGTGATGTGTATTGTGTATATATGTATGTGTGTGGTGTGTAATGTGTGTGGTGTGTGTATGTGTGTGTGGTGTAGTGTGTGTGATGTGTGTGGTGTGTGTATGTGTGTGATGTAGTGTGTGTGATGTGTGTATGTATATGTGTTTGGTGTAGTATTGTGTGTGTAGTGTGTTTGTATCATGTTTGTACGTGTTGGTGTGGTGTGTAGTGTGTTTGATATGTATATTTTTATGACAGATTTCATTTGAAGATAAATGAGAAAGAAACTTAGACATATTAATGAACTGTCTTTATACAATTTTAGACTGTCTTAAGCATATTTTGTCCTGGTTCACTTACTACCTGAGTTTGTTTTAGTTTAACATTAACTGGGTGTGTGTCACAAAGACAGAAATTGTCCTTTAGACAACTCGCCGTAAGCCGTCACTGATCTCATCCTGAAATAGTGGACTTTTATCGGTGTTGGTTTCTTTCATGGACCCGTAGGCTTTGTGATTGAAAATATTATGAGTATCATGTGATAGCAGCATTCATGTTCTTCTTCTTACGCTTTGAATTTTTTCCTTCTTTAGAATGTTTACATTCCCTATTGGTATTGACTCCATTTATGAGATTTGAATTTATTAGTAATATTAACTAATATATCTAAAGTGTTCATAAAATTGCTTAGATCAACTTTTAGAATTTCATTTAAGTTAACTCATGGGTTCTAAAGCAGCAGTGATTTTATTTGTGTCCTAGGAGACATAGAGCTATATCTGGACTTAGCTTTTAGTTGTCACATCTAGAAATGGGGATTTTGGTGATTGGTCATTGGAAGGCAGAATCCTAAGATTCACAGGCAACTATAACATGGTTCTTTGGGCTCTATATATTAATAGTGATGAGAATTTAAAGTCCTGGTTTAGTGTAACAACGTTATTCAAAAGTAAATACTCTTTACGTATTAACATTGTTAGTAGATATCATACTGAACTTTATTTTGGACCTTTGTTTTTGACAGACAGGCTACAAGGACATCTGTGTTGTCTAATGGACACAAACTTTGGGAAGTTGTGGTTTATAATCTGCTGGCTTGGGTTTCAGCCTGTCTCTATTATGCATGTTTAGGTAGTGCAGCTTCACAGATGTTTAAAGAAAGACATCATAAATGCTTTTTTAGGTATTTAAAGTTAGGTACCAAACATCATGATTTAATCGTAAGTTTTTAGTACTTAGAAGCATGGTGTAAGGGTTTAAATTAAGCGTTGTCACACCCAAAGGCTATCTGCTTGCTTGTTAACAGATGGGGTTTGGAGAGGCAGGAACATGCCAGACCCTCTAACCTCATCACTGGAGTAGCTGGTTGATGGGACAACAGTTTGGTTGGCTGTTGGGAGATGGAGCTTTTTGGGGTATTTCTATGAAGTGATGCCTTGCTCTGGCTTCTTATCTCTCAGTTACTGTCTGTTGGCTGAGTAAGCAGCCTTCTCTGCTATGTGGTTCACCCACTACTTTTTTTGTCTTGTCTGAGGCCCATACTGTAAAGCCATCTGATCATGGATCTCTAAAACCTTTAGTCATTTTAGGTTCCTGAATGTATTTTGTTACAGTGATAAAAAACAAATAGCCATATTTTTCATTATCTTTAAAATATTACAACCTTCACTCATGAGGCAGAGGCAGGGAGATCTCTGAGTTTGAGGCTAGCCTGGTCTACAGAGTGAGTTCTAGTACAGCCAGGGTTACACAGAGATACTCTACCTCAAAAACAATAATAACAAAAAATCCAAACAGAGAAAACAACGACAAGTAATAAACACCTGACTTGCATGGGAGTGGCCCCAAGTTCCAACCTAGCAAAAAGGAAAAAGAATTAGGATAAATGAAAATTCCTAATGTAAAACTCATATATTTTAAAATGAGATGACTAAGAAAAATAACCTATAAAGAGGAATAGAGGCCGTTCCATCATTTTGTTTAAACACACAAGGAACTTTGATTTTGTTTTGTTTTTTTATGAAAAAAGCCTAGAAATTTTAAACACGTATAGGGAAAGAAGGCCTTTTAAACATGTTTAAAGTTAGAAAGCCGGGCGATGGTGGCGCACGCCTTTAATCCCAGCACTTGGGAGGCATTGGCAGGCGCATCTCTGTGAGTTCGAGACCAGCCTGGTCTACAGAGCTAGTTCCAGGACAGGCTCCAAAGCCACAGAGAAACCCTGTCTCGAAAATACCAAAAAAAAAAAAAAAAAAAAAAAGCCACAGTGGCAAAGTTCTTAAAAAATTCCTCTTTTTTCTGGTACAGAACTGAAAGGTCCAAATATAACTTTTCCCACATATGTGAAGAGTTCTAGCTTTTAGCATTCCCAGAAACAGCAGAGTTTAACATGAAAAAACATTTTATAGAATTTTGGAACAAGTTTGTTCTTGTCCTGGACAGAAGCAAAATAGACTTAGAAATTGCTTGCAGTTGATGCTTTTAGGGTAAAACACTTCTAGACTTTGGGACCACTGCCAGTGTTGAGATGCCCATGTGCAGTGTCCTCTTCAGGGAGCATGACATCTACTGGTGTGCCTGCCATATGAGCCATCTTAGAGCCTAGGACTCTTTCCACCCTCACTTTCATAAAGCTTAGTTTTTACCGGGGTCCTTAGTACATGGTCAGCTAGTTGCAGATCCCTGCTCTGCTGCATCTCTTCACTCTTTCTTTTCCTGGTAGAGGTGCTTATTTCCTCCTTATTGGTTATGCGGAGATCAAAGGTTAAGCTTGGCCATGCCCTCCACATTCTCAGGGAAGAAGAAGAATGAATTGAGTCTAAATTAAATAAAAATCCTTCATGAAGGCAAATACGCTTGCTCTCTCAGTAGCCCCATGTAATTTTTCAGATTTAAAAACTGACCTCATGCATTTGTTGTTTTTCATGATTATTTGTTGTAGTGTTTTTCATGAGTATTCTCCTTGGGTATTTTTAGGACCTTTAATTATAGTATGATAGAACTGCCAGACTCAGTGTAGCGAGCTCTGCAGTTAGTATTGCCTCCATGGATGTTTAATGTTCGGAGTTTAAGACTGTTCATATTGAAGCAGACAGCACCTACCCAGAAGATATGCTCCCGTTTTCATAGGCATTTCAGACTCTTACTTGAAAAGTTTCATATTGTTTTTTGTTTCTTCACTTAGTATAGTGGTCAGTATTTTATATATGACCAAAGATAAATGTCTTAAAATTTTAGAAGCTGAAAGTGACTATTATTTTTTTTTGCAGAACATTTTCTCCTAGGTAGTATCAGTGATGATGTAGTAATTTCTCAAACTTCCAAGAAACAGGAAGTATGATCATTATAATTTGTGCCCAACAAACTAATCATGTTATGTGGAGCCCGGGGGTATAAATACAATTTGATATATTCATTTCCTATGATGTAGTTCTGCTATAGGGCAGAGTTTGTACTTAAGCGGCGAGGGATGACATCTATAAGATTTTTTTCTTTTTTTTTGGTTTTTCGAGACAGGGTTTCTCTGTGGTTTTGGAGCCTGTCCTGGAACTAGCTCTTGTAGACCATGCTGGTCTCGGGCTCACAGAGATCTGCCTGCCTCTGCCTCCCGAGTGCTGGGATTAAAGGCGTGCGCCACCACCGCCTGGCCAAGATTTTTTGATAATAAAGGTAATAGAACTCTGATCTTGAGTGCCAGACATTTTACACATGCTTATTTTTTAAGATCATCCTGTAATAGGTATGAGGTCATATTCTTACCCAAGGAATGTTACAAAGTACATCCAGAGAAAATTCTTAGGAGTGTGTATATGTGGAATGGGGTGCACATGGTTATACATGTTCACACATGTATGGATGCCTGAGGCTGACATCAGGGGTTCTCCTTTGTTGCTCTCCATAGTATGTCTTAAGGTGAGTCATTGAATCTGAAGTTTGCTTTTTTGGCTAGTTTGGCTGTCAGATCTCCAGGAATTTTACCCCTGACTCTGTATACTCATAAACTGATTCTGGCAATGTTCCTTCTGGTTATATTTTGTGCAACATTTGGAGGAGTACAGGAAGTTCTGATTGAATTCTTCATTTATACCATTTGGCCCTGGGATATTTGGTTTGCTTTTGATGAGAGCTTCGGTTTCCTTTAAGAGTATATGGCTATTTAAATTGCTCATCCAAGCCTTGTTTTATTTTAGGTAAATGTTGACTAGCCAGAAAATTGTCCATTTCATTTATGTTTCACAATTTTGTGGAGTACAGGTTTCTGTGGTTTGATCTAAGGATTCTGTGTTTCCTTAGTGTCTGTTGTCATGTTTCCCTTTTCATTTCTGATTGTGTTACTTTGGATGTTCCCTCTTGTCTTTTATTAGTTTGCATTAGTGTTTTTTTATCTTCTTTATTTTATTTATTTAATTTTTTCCCACCTCCAATTTTTTTATTTTCTGTTTTCTACTTATTCTGGTCATGTCTGCTTTTTTTTCCGAGACCATTCACATGTGTTGTTAAGTCACTATTGTGAGCTTTCTGTTTTTGCTAGGAAGTTTCCTCTTGGCACTGCTTTCATAGTGTTACATAGGTTTGGGTACAACATGCCTTCATTTTTGTTGAGTTTTAGGAAGTATTTATTTTATTTTTCATTGATCCATGCGTGGTTAAGTAGTTTGCTATTCAATTTCCATTGTTTTGTAGGATTTCTGATAGTACTGTTGTTGTCAGGTTCTAATTTTAAATCATGGTCATTTGATAGGACACAGTGTATTACTCCATTTTTTTTCTGTGTATGTTTACTTTGTTCCACAGTGTGGTCAGCTTTATAGACCTTTTCATGAGGTGCTGAGAAGATGGATTTTCCTCTTAGCGCCACTTTCAGTTTGGTTACGTTGTGTCTTTATTTTCTTTGAATTCAAGGAATACTTTCATTTCTTTATTTCTTCCCTGACCCAGGTACGGTTTAGTGGGTTGCCTGTTCCCTTTCCATGAGTTTGTCGGTTTTTGGTGTAATAACAGTTGTTATACTTCAACTTTGATCCATGGTCATCTGATAATGCTCATGTGCTTGCAAAATTTTTTTTAAATATTTACTTTCTTGGTAATTTATTTATCATGTATGCGATATTCTGTCTGTGTGTATGTCAGCAGGCCAAAAGAGGGTGCCAGACATCATTACAGATGGTTGTGAGCCACCATGCGGTTGCCGGGAATTGAACTCAGGACTTTTGGAAGAGCAGGCAATGCTCTTAACCATTGATCCATCTCTCTATCCGAATCACCCCCCCTACCATTTTTTGTTTGGATTTTCAAGACAGGGTTTCTCTATAGCTTTTGGTTCCTGTCCTGTAAGTAGCTCCGGTAGACCAGTCCTGCCTAGAACTCATAGAGATCTGCCTGCCTCTGTAAAATTTTTTTGTGTCATATAAGGTTTACTTTGTTATTCATGTATGTGGTCAATTTTCGAGAAGGTTCTATGAGAAGGTGAGAGGATATATGCTTTACTATTAGGGCAGAATGTTCTACAGATATTTATGAAGTCCATTTATTTCATTATCTCCATTATTCCTCTTATTTCTCTGTTATGTTTTTGTCTGGTTGACCTGTCCATTATTGAGAGAGGAGTGCTGCAGTCTCCTACTATTAGTGTGGTTTTGGGCATAAATTTATTTCTAGTTATGTGGGTGCTTTTATATTACTGAAATTTATATTTGGTATTGATACTTCATCCTGATGATATATTCCTGCTGTGAGTATAAAGTATTTGCTGCTCTTTATATTCTTTCTTAATACTGTATCTTTCGTGTTTTTATTATTAGGCATTGAGGGTTTCTGTTTCAGTCTATTTGGTGTTCTGTATGCTTCTTTTACCTTAATAGGAATATCATTTTTTAGGTTGGCAAAGATTTATTCTCTAATTTTGTTGAATCCCTTTCCTCCATTACAGTTTTCAAGTCTTGAAATCTTTCTATTACCATTTTGATTGCTTTTTTTGGGTTTTCTTTCCCAGGGTTTCTTTGATTTCTCATTTCTTCAGAGTTGTTGTCATTCTTCTCATCCTTTTGTTTAAAGTTGTTTTTTTACATTCTTTTTGATGGTCCCTATATTTTTCATAATTTTATGTTTAAAGTCTATTTCATGTACTACCTCTGGATTAGGATGTTCAAATTCTCCTGTTGTATATTCCCTGGCTTTTCATACTATCATGCTGTCTTTCAAATTTTGGGAGGTATTCTTACATAAATGCATGCACATTTGTACCAATCCTGTTAGGAGAGTCTTGCCTGCTTGGTATGGTCTTTGCTGCGGCTATCTCTGTGCTTGTGTTTTTTTCTTGGTCTGCCTTTTCTTAGTTTTCTTAGCTCTGCAGTCTCTTATATCTACTCCACCCTGGAGTAGACTGTGGTGATGGACATCAACACACTCCAGATGGATAGGAGTCCTTGGTGGCAAGCTAGGATGGGATAGAGTATTTTTGCATTCATGTTCATAATTGAGATTAGTTTTTACTTCCCTTCCTCAGTTGAGTCTTTTTTGTTTTTGCATCAATCTTACTGCATAGTTATAATAAGAGTTCTGGCAATGTTCCTTTTGGTTATATTATGTGCAACACTTAGAGGAGTATAGGAAGTTCTAATGTAATTCTTCATCAGGACCATTTGGCCCTGGGATATTTTGTTTGCTTTTGATGGGAACTTCTATTTCCTTTAAGAGTATATACCTATTTAAATTGCTCACCTAGGCTTTATTTAATTTATGTAAATGGTACCTATCCAGAAAATTGTCCATTTTTATTCTGCTTCACAATTTTGTACAGTACAGGTTTATATAGTATGATGTAAGGGTTCTGTGGATTTCCTTTGTGTCTGTTGTAATGTATCCATTTTCAATTCCAATTGTTTTAGTTTGGATGTTCTCTCTCATCTTCTTAAATTTTTTGCATAGGGGTTTGTCTACCTTTATTACATAAAATAACCTGTTTGTTGTTTGTTATCATTTAGTATCTGAGTAAGTGTTTATGGTTCTGGTCCAGGTTTGTGTAAGGGTGTATTGATTTTTGGTAGTCATCTTTTTAGTGTTTACGGTTCATTTTCAGGTTCTTGTCACAGTTTTGGTTAATTGTCATGGTCCAGATTTGAGTTGGTCTTGGCGTTCATTGTTAGGGTTTTGGTATTAGTTTTATGGTTAGAGGGTTAGGATTAGTGTTGGGGTTTATGGGTTGGGTGTCGGTTTTGGGGATAGTGGCTGGTGTTATGATTTGGTGTTCTGGTTATGATTAGTGGGTTACGTTTTTTGTTTGTGTTTGGGTTTGCATTAATGTTCCTGTGTAGTGCTCAGGTTCTGGTTTGGGTTATGGTTTACATTTCAGGTTATATTTTGTGTTAGGATTTGGGTAGGAATTCTGTTTATGGTTTATGGGTTATTGTTTAGGGTTTAGCTTAGGGTCATAGTTTGGGTTTTTATTTGTGTTCAGGTTCAGGTTAGTGTTATGGTTTGGTTTTAGAGATTGTTGGTTGGGGTTCTGACTGGGATTCTGACTAGGGCTGTGATTCTGGTTAAGGTTCAGGTTCTGGGTTAGGGTTCCGGTTAGAGTTCCGGTTAGGGTTGAGGGTTAGGGTTAAGGTCGGGGTTAGGGTTACAGTTAAGGTTAGGGTTTGGGTTAAGGCAGCTATCATCTTGTAAATGTGGATCTGTATTGCAGTAGTGGCTATGTGGAAGGTAATCAATGCCAGAAATCGGCCTCCGGTTAGTTTTATTCTCGTCTTGGTTCATCCCAGTTACACATAGTAAATCACACGTGATATTTCAGAGCAGTTGTTACTAGGTTAACCATATGTGCCCCAATTGACCAATTTTTATTGAAGTACTTTGCCAAATTTGTTCAAAAGTTTTCCAAATATATGGCTGTGTTTTAGAGTACATTACATAAAATCTGGACATGCAGATTATATTTCTTAATTTTCATTAACATTAATCCAGGTATGATTAATGGACTATGCTGAGAGCCTTTTATGACAAGTGCGATATGTGCCTATTTTATTACTCATTAGGTTGTTCATAATTACTTATTCTTTATATTTATTTCTATTTTGGACTACATTAATGCATTTATGACTGTTGTACTATCCCTGCATCTCTGGTGAATTGATCATGAAGGTTTCTATAATGTATTCCTGGATTCGGTGTGCCATCATATTATTGAGTATTTTTGCATTCATGTTCATTACTGAGATTATTTTTTAATTCTCTTTCTCGGTTGAGTCTTTTTGTTTTCACATCAATCTTACTGCATACTCATAAAAAGAGTTCAGACAATGTTCCTTCTGGGTATATTATGTGCAACACTTAGAGCGGTATAGGTAGTTCCGATGGAATTCTTCATTTGGCCCTTTTGAATACTCTGTTTGCTTTTGATGAGAGCATATATTTTCTTTAGGAGTATATACATATTTAAATTGCTCATCTATGCTTTATATAATTTATGTAAATGGTACCTAGAGAGAAAAATTGTCTATTTCATTTCTGTTTCACAATTTTGTATAGTACAGGTTTCTGTGGTATGATTTAAGGGTTCTGTCGATTTCCTTAGTGTCTGTTGTCATGTTTCCCTTTTCATTTCTGATTGTGTTACTTTGGATGTTCCCTCTTGTCTTTTATTAGTTTGCATAAGGGTTTGTCTATCTTTATTTTCTCTAACAACCTGCTCTTTGTCTCATTGATTCATTGCATTTTTGTTTCTATATAAATTATTTCATCCCTCAATTTGATTATTTTCTGTTTTCTACTCCTTCTGGGCATGTCTGGTTTTTTTGTTCTAGAGCATTCACATGTGTTAACTCACTAGTGTGAGTTTTCTGTATGAGCTAGGAACTTTCCTCTTAGCACTGATTTCATATTGTTCATAAGTTTGGGTATAATGTTCCTTCATTTTTGTTGAATTTTAGGAAGTCTTTATTTTACGTTGACCCTTGGGTAGTTCAGTATTTTGCTGTTAAATTTCCATTGTTTTGTAGGATTTCTGAGAATGCTGTTGCTGTCAAGTTCTAATTTTAAATTGTGGTCATCTGATAGGACACAGTGTATTACTCCGTTTTTTTCCTGTGTATGTTTTCTGTGTTGCACAGTGTGTGGTCAGCTTTATAAAAGTATTCATGAGGTGCTGGGAAGATGGTATATTCTTTCCTGTTTGGGTGTATTATTCTAAAGATGTCTCTTAGGCCCATTTCATTCATTACATCTCTTAGTTCTCTTATTTCGCTTATAAATTTTTTTCCGGTTAACCTGTTCATTGTCGATTGCAGAATACTGAGATATCCTCCCATTAGTGATTAGGTTTTGATGAGTAATTTGAGTTCTAATCATGTTTCTTTTACATGTGTGAGTGCACTTGTATGACAATGATTGAGGCTTCATCTTGATAGAATGAACTTGTTATTAGTATATAGTGCCTTCTCCAAGTGTTCTGACTTACTTTAGTTAGAAATCTAATGTTAGATATTATGGTAGCTGTTCCTGATTGTTTCTTGGGTCCTTTTCCATACCCTTTATTCTGTGGTGCTGTCTGTCTTTGATGTTGAGGTATTTTTCCTGTATACAATAGATTGTTGATTTTTGTTTTCCTATCTATTCTCTTAGACTGTGTCATTATATGTGGTTTGAGCACATGTATAGTAAGACATTAATGACTAATAGATGATAATTTCTTTTATTTTTAAGTGAGAGTTGTTGTTCGAGTTTTTTGATGCGAGATTTTTTTTGCTTTTGAATTTGTGTGTGAAGTTTTCATTCTTGCGTTGGTGTTTTCCTTGTAGTAAGGTTGGGAATTTTGATACGTCTTTTTACAATTTTTTTTGGTCAGGTGATACCTTGTCTTTAACCAATGGTGAAAGGAAGCTTTGGAGGGTTTAGTAGTCTGTATTTGTATTCAAGGTATCATATTGCCTGCTGCACATTTATCCCAGCTCTTTTTGCTTTCACGGTTTCCTTTGAGAAGTTGGGAGTAATTCTGATAGGTTTACCTAAATATGTTACTTGGCCGTTTTCTTTTGCACATCCTGATATTTTTTTATTCTGTATGCTTTTGTGTTTGATGTTTTGTGATATGACTAGGGGATCTTTTTAATCTACTTTATTTGTTGTTCTTTATTCTTCTTATACCTCCTTCTTAAGGTTAGATATCCTTCTTTAAGTTTTGAAAGTTTCGTTTTGTAATTTTCTTGATTATATTTTCTGTGCCTTCTATCCCTCATTTCTTAGGGTTTGTTTTCTGTTGTTTCCCCAGATTTTATGTATGTTTTGTTAAAAATTTGTTAGGTTTCATGTTTTTTTTTTTCATTACCTGGTCTAGCATTCTTCAAGCCTGAGATTCTCTCTTCCATTCCTTTTATTCTGTTTGTTGTACTTCCCTCTGTAGTTTCTGTTCATTTTTCCTGGATTTTCATATCTGGGGTTTCTATTGTTTTCTTTATGGCTTATATTTCAGTCTTTGGTCTCAAACCGTTTTCATCAGCAGTCTGGTTTTTACCCCTTCGTTATCTTGCTTTTTTGTGTGATTTTTAATTTTTTTCATATTTTAGCTGTTGCTTTTTTCTTCGTTTTTTAGTTAGATTTTCATTTCACTTTATATGTATTTATCATCTCAATAAAGTTATCTTCTTACGTAATTATAGTCCTTTTTTCCTTTGTTTCGAATCTGCCTGGTCTGTGATCACTTGATTCTGATGTTACCGTGTGACCTCTTAGGATGTTGTATAAATAATTGCATTAGAGTCGACCAACTTCTTTTCATTTTACCTTGGCAGTGTCTTTGCATCTTGTTCAAATTGTTACAGTGGCTGTCTGAGTCTTTGGGAAGTGTTCTTGGTCTGCTCTGTGGTTTGGGGGGTCTCATTTCTCCTGTTCTTTTTTTTCCGTTTTACTTTATTGCTCCTTTGGTATACTCTGTGCAGTCACAGCTTGTTTGTGGACTTGCTCTCTTGATCTTCTGACCTGAGGCAGGTTGAGGATGACCCAAAATATTTGTCTGACTATCGATGTTCCGAGAGTGTGGCGTTGTGCTGTGTTGCTGTTCATGTACCTGTTTGTTTTCTCTGTATTGTAACCCATTTCTTTCAGAGTTGCAGAACGTTGGAACGCAAACTGGTAAGTTTTTGGGTTGGATGGGGTTAGCAGCTTTCAGGTTTCAGTGGGCGGGGTGAGTATTAGGGTAGACTGCATGTAGGCAACTATCTCTTGTTAGCTAGCTAGAGATGAAAAACCAATTCGGATGGTGCTTGGGGATTTTACCCAGTATGTCTATCCGAGATGATTGCTTGTCCTGCCAGGTACCTGGACAATCTGTTCGTGGTCCTTGTTTTGGATAAGGTTTATGGCTAGGGTTTGTGGATAAGGCTTAGAGCTAGGGCCAGGATTTAGGTCTACGGGTAGTGCCTAGGGGGTTAGGATGGTGGTGTTGCGGATCTGTAATTGGGTTACAGTTGGAGTTAGGTTTTAGGTTTAAGGGGTTAGAGTTATGATTTCCAGTTCTGGCTCAGATTTGTGTTAAGGGTTAGGGTTCTGGACAGTGTTTTGTTCTTGTCCTTTGCTTGGGTTTATGGTATGTTTTAGATTTAGGGTTTTTGATTTGTTTAAGATATGGTATTGTGCTTTGTTTTTTGTTCATGCATTGATTTACGGTTTTGTTTTTGGTTTTGAATCAGCATTTGGGTTTGTGTTAGGTTTTGTGTTATGGTGTGGCTTCTGTTTTTGGCTCATGTTGATGTTAATTTTTTTGCTTATTGGTTATGAGTCTTGTTAGGTTATCAGTTTCAGGTTTTTGAAGTGGGGTCGAGGGTATATGTACAGCTTGGGTTTGTAATGGAGTTATGGGTTTGTGTTAGGTTCCAGGTTAGGGTTTAGTATTAATGATTGTCTTTGGGTTAGTGTTTAGTTTTGCGTTGGGGTTCGGGTTATGTTTTTGATCATGGTTTCTGTTTACGGTTCCGGTTTACGGTTTAGGGGGTATTGATTTTGTGTCGTTATCTGTTTAGTGTTCAGTTACATTTCTAGGTTCTTGGCA